>NW_015557074.1:337736-339015 GCF_001515605.1 Sinocyclocheilus anshuiensis
AAGCAAACTGATGCATTTTTGTAAGAAAATATCTATACTTAAAATGTTATGAACAGTAATCTCTAGCTTCCGATTTTGCACATTAATTATTTATATTAATTTTTTTTTTTTAAAGAAATTAATACTTTTTAGCAGGGGTATATTAAATTGATCAAAGGTAAACGTTAAAATCATTTATAATGCTTCAAAATACTTGTTTACTCTGTATGCTATTCTTTTGAACTTTACCAAATGATCTTGAAAAAACATTTCCACAAACAAATATTGTAAGAAATGTTTCTTGAGCACAGCATATTAGAATGATTTCTGAGGAATCATGTGACAGTGAAAATTATGGTGATCCAGCGGTGCACAACACAACGAAATCGCCACAACACAATGCATAGGACTAATCTCATTGTGTTGTGCTCATTTAATTGTGTTGCAACTTGTTTCCATTGTGTTGTGCTAATTTTGTTATGTTGCGACTTATTTCTGTTGTGTTGCGACTTATTTCTGTTGTGTTGTGCTAATTTCGTTGTGTTGCGCCTTGTTTCCGTTGTGTTGCGACTTGTTTCTGTTGTGTTGCGCTAATTTTCATTGTGTTGTGGCTTATTTCTGTTCTGTTGTGCTAATTATGTTACCTTGCGGCTTGTTTCCGTTGTGTTTTGGAGATTTTCATTGTGTTGTGGCTTATTTCTGTTCTGTTGTGCTAATTATGTTACCTTGCGGCTTGTTTCCGTTGTGTTGTGCTAATTTTCATTGTGTTGTGGCTTATTTCTGTTCTGTTGTGCTAATTATGTTACCTTGCGGCTTGTTTCCGTTGTGTTGTGGAGATTTCGTTGTGTTGTGGCTTATTTCTGTTCTGTTGTGCTAATTATGTTACCTTGCGGCTTGTTTCCGTTGTGTTGTGGAGATTTCGTTGTGTTGTGGCTTATTTCTGTTCTGTTGTGCTAATTATGTTACCTATTAAAAAATGTCCTTGCTCTTCCAAACTTTATAATAGCAGTGAATGGGTGTTATTTTTCAATAGTACAAAAGAAGTCCAATAAAGTGCATCCATCCATCATAAAAAGTGTCCCACACTGCTGCAGGGGGTGAATAAAGGCCTCCTGAAGCGAATCAATGCGTTTTTGTAAGAAAAATATCCATATTTAAAAAAATATAAACGCCTTTCTTTCACTTCTAACTGTCGTAGGCGGAAGCCGGTCTGGCGGATGACGCAGGACGTACGTGTCATGCGCACCGGTGATTAGTGACGAACGCGGAAGCGCGACAGAGAGAGAACAAAACAAAGAGC
>NW_015557074.1:339292-355213 GCF_001515605.1 Sinocyclocheilus anshuiensis
TTGCGGCTTATTTCCGTTTTGTTGTGCTAATTTTCATTGTGTTGTGGCTTATTTCTGTTCTGTTGTGCTAATTATGTTACCTTGCGGCTTATTTCCGTTTTGTTGTGCGAGATTTCGTTGTGTTGTGGCTTATTTCTGTTCTGTTGTGCTAATTATGTTACCTTGCGGCTTGTTTCCGTTGTGTTGTGGAGATTTCGTTGTGTTGTGGCTTATTTCTGTTCTGTTGTGCTAATTATGTTACCTTGCGGCTTGTTTCCGTTGTGTTCTGGAGATTTCGTTGTGTTGTGCACTACTGGGCCACCGTAGAAGATAGTAACAATGACTGTAAATTAATAAAAAAAATAGTTATTTTAAATTTGAATAATATTTAACAAATTGACTGTTTTATAGTTTTATTGACCAAATAAATGCAGCATTGGTGAGCATAAGAGACTTCTCAACATGAAAAAATCTGACAGAGAATCATTTATAAATGAAAACAACAAAAAAACTAAAATCACCTTTTTTCCATTTCATTTTTCAGAGCTCGGTTCCTTTTGGGTGGTCGCCATGGGGATTTTAAGTTTTTGCCCCCTCCTGGTTACACACCATGTTATGAAGCTCTTCTCCCCAAAGACAGAATGCGCATCGAGCACATTAAGGAGTATAAACATGACTTTAATGGAGTCAGAAACCTGCTGGGCCCCACACAGTCCCTTACACACACTTCATTCACTCCCTGTCCTGTTGACACTGCCCAGGTAAACTAAACTGACCACATACAACTCCACTGTTGCTTGCCAAAAACACTTTGACTCAGCAGTCAGTGTATGTATTGTGTATGTAATGTCATTTTTAGATTGTTCTACCTCCTCATTTGGAGCGGATCAGAGAGAAGCTTGCAGAAAACATCCATGAGCTCTGGGCTGTGACTCGTATTGAGCAGGGTTGGACCTACGGAGTGGTGAGCGCCTTCTTTCTCTGTCTTTCTCAAATAAACACCAACGCAAGCACAAGCATACTGTACATACAAAATCAACATCCTTATTAAAAAGTTAAATGCTCTCTCTCTCTCAGTTCAGGGATGATAATAAGAAGTTGCACCCGTGTCTGGTGGACTTTCAGAATCTTCCAGAACCCGAGAGGAATTATAACCTCCAGATGTCTGGAGAGACCTTGAAGTGAGTGTCTGTTGAATATCAAAGGTCTAAATTTCATTGCTTATGCATCCATCTGTCCTTCTGACCTGCATCTGACTTTTTTCACCTTGACCTCTCCAGAACCCTCTTAGCTTTGGGCTGCCATGTAGGCATGGGAGATGAGAAAGCTGAGGAGAATCTGAAGAAGATCAAATTGCCCAAAACGTAAGAAAACCAAAAAACGCACCCAGGTTTTTGTCTTGTATAATGTATAGTGTTTTGGTTTTCATGTTTTTCTTTTTCTTGGTCAGTTATGTGATGAGCAGTGGGTACAAACCAGCTCCACTAGACCTCAGTCACGTCAAACTGACACCCAATCAGAACCAGTTGGTGGAGAAGTTGGCAGAAAATGGGCATAATGTTTGGGCACGGGACAGAGTGAGACAAGGATGGACCTACAGCATTTTGCAGGTAGATGTGGATACTATGCTGACTCTGTCACAATAAAACATGTTTCTAAGTGAGAAAATTGTCCTCAGTCATCCTCAGTCGCTGTGTTAACTAGTTTTCTATTTAACTGGTTTACTGAAATTTTATTTCAGGTTAATATAACAAAGTACAGTGTATAAAAAAAATGAAGGAAAAAAAACCTTTGCTAGATTTACAATATTAATAAGTATAAAATGTGCCGTCACAGTCTGTGAAAAGGGGCAAGCCTTTTAAATTACAATTCAAATCCTGAATTTCATTTAAGGTAGCAGGCAGGGAACATGATTAAAATTAAAATTAAAAGGTAATGAAATTTCAATAATATTTATTAGTAATAATAATGCTTCTAATAATAGCAATAAGCATGAATTCAGCATGAATTGCCCATAAACATTTATGCACACAACATTTGTATTTCATAAAAACGATAAAACAACAATCAATGTTTAAAATGATACCTATATGAATTTATAATAATAATTCATTATATATATGTCAATATATTTATTTTGATAAAGTGTATGGCAAAATTATAATTAAAATGTTTTGTCAGCTTTGTTAATTGTTACGACAGTATAATATGTCTAGTTTTTAAAAAAATCTGGGAATTAATAACTATAATTGGTTAACAATTTGGGTCACACTTTATTTTAAGGTCCAATTCTCGCTATTAACAAACCATTAACTATGATTTTGCCTCAATAAACTCCTAATTTGCTGCTTATTAATAGTTAGTAAGGTAGTTGTTAAGTTTAGGTATTGGGTAGGATTAGGGATGTAGAATATGGTCATGCAGAATATTTGCTTTATGAACACTAATAAACAGCCAATATGCTAATAATAAGCATGCTAATAAGCAACTAGCTAATAGTGAGAATTGGTCCCTATACTAAAGTGTTACCAAATTAGATATCATATTTTGGACCTGTCACGATATGGTGTTGATGAACACGCACGAACATGAAGAAGAAGGTTAACGATCTTTAATAGATCCACACAAGGGTATATTCCACACAAAGGAAGGCTGGTGACACACATAACATTGATGTTCAAGACCCAACAAACACTAACTGAACAGACAGGAACTTAAGTACACAGACCAAATGAGGATAATT
Source organism: Sinocyclocheilus anshuiensis (assembly GCF_001515605.1). NCBI lineage: Eukaryota > Metazoa > Chordata > Actinopteri > Cypriniformes > Cyprinidae > Sinocyclocheilus > Sinocyclocheilus anshuiensis. Next base: position 342,015 of record NW_015557074.1, read on the forward strand.
AATGAGACACGCCTGAACATAATGACAAACTCAAATTAGAAACAACTCAGTGAGAACGGTGCAAATAAAGTCCAAACTAACAGAAACCGTGACAGGACCTTTGTTGTGTGACTTTTTTTGAATTTCTGTGACCTGGAATTCAGTTAATAATACTTCAAAAACGTACTCTTGTTACTAACCTTGTGACCCTCAGGACATTTTGAATAAGCGCAACCCTCGTCTGGTACCTTACAACCTGCTGGATGAGAGAACCAAGAAGACCAACAGAGACAGTGTGAACAACGCTGTGCGCACTCTGATTGGCTATGGATACAACATCGAGCCCCCAGATCAGGAGAGCAGTGAGTCTTTGCTCTCCTGTCATCTCCTATCACTATTAGGATCACAAATATGGAACAGACCTTAATGAAGTCATTGGCCAACTTCAGATACATATCTGTTGGGATTCGTATCGTTTTTGCAGTCCTAATCTCTCTTTTCCCCCACAGGTGGTCTTGGTGTTGAGAACACACGTGGAGATAAAGTGCGTATCTTCAGGGCAGAGAAGCAGTATGCTGTTACCTCAGGAAAATGGTACTTTGAGTTTGAGGCCGTAACCACAGGAGAGATGAGAGTTGGCTGGGCTCGACCGAACGTCCGCTCTGACGTTGAGCTTGGTTCTGATGAGCTGGCCTATGTCTTTAATGGAAACAGGGTCAGTGGTGTCATATTAATCTAATTTTGCTGTGTTATATGGTACCAGGCTGTAGGCCATCTTTCCGGCTAATTGGACCAATACATTTTGTGTGCCGCTCAAGTTGCTGACAAACTATTTTGGATAGCTGCAATAAACGCTGAATTACTCTCCTCTGCTCTTCCTGCAGGCTCAGCGATGGCACATTGGTAATGAGCCATTTGGCCGTCAATGGCAGTCTGGTGATGTGGTCGGGTGCATGATAGACCTCACTGAAATGAACATCATGTTCACTCTTAATGGAGAGATGCTGATCAGTGATTCTGGCTCTGAAATGGCATTCAAAGACATTGAGATTGGAGACGGTGAGGATTTAGGCTATAACGTTGTTTATCAATGGGGTTTCAATTAGTTGTTTTGAAGGATAATGTGTTTTGTTTAATAAGCTTTGTCATTTAGCTGGTCAGGAAAAGTCTGTAGTTAGTTTTTGAATGAGTCTCAAGGTTTGTTTTCAATCCTGGTCTTGGATTTAAAAAGCTGTGTAATGAAAATGTATTTCTGTTTACCACTGATTGATTTTTTTTTGTTTTTACATTTAAAGAAAGGGATTCCAGATAATAGATGGATTATATTTTCTTTTTCCCATCAAACACAAAATCTAAATTTTTGAAGATTATTGTGGCCTTTTTTTTTTTTGTTGTTTTTTTTTTACAACAAAAGCATCATAAAAATTGTCCATATGATTAATATGCTACATTTTAAGCCATTCAATAGCTTTGGTCCCATAAGGGGGGAAAAACAGAGCAAAATTTAAGTTATTCTCTGGGTTTTTCCTCAAAATCTAATATGATATGTGGCTTTAGTAGGCCATTTCATGACTACAGAAGACTTTAAATTTAGTGCATGTGAACTAATTTAAAGTTTGTTATAAAAAAAAAAGAATAAGGAGTTTGCAATTACAACAATTTTGAAAGTTCTGTCAAAATACCATCTTGAGGCAATGCAGAATTAGATTTGAAGTACAAATCACTGTTCTCCTCTGTAAATTAGTGAAAAGCGTGGTGTGGTATAGTTCGTATGTGTGGGTGGAAAGGACGAAGGCAGGGTTGGTTACGGAGGCTCGTGGTTCTTTATTGGTTTCTCACAAAATAAACAAAACCTGCGCTCTCCGCGCCTCCAACTCAAACTTTCACGTAATCACAATCAGCCGCTTCACACAGTCCCAGTCTCTTTGACCACGAGTCGTCCGTCCAGCATCTCTCCCCCTCTCTCATTCCTGACGGCTTTTATTCGGTCTCTCCACGCCAATTACTGCAATAAGACACAGGTGTTTGTCATCTTGCACTTGACCTACTTACGCCCCGCCGGTTTCCCGACTCTCTCTCTCGCCGTAGACTTCGCTGCACCACACCCCCTTCGCCACAAGTGGAAATTACCAGAGGCCCCACAGTACAATATTATCACGGTTAAGTCATGATACGCTATTATTGCAGTTTTATACATTTTGTGACATGCTGAGTGTTGCGATAACATATATTTTCTACAGCAAATGCCCCCAAAAAACCTGATTTACCATACTTAGCTAAAGCTAACACTAACGCTACTACCAGAGCCCCCATGATTCTTAAGTCACAATATGATATTATTGCAATTTTACACATTTTGCGACATGCAGAGCATCACAACACCATACATTATGATTTAATACCTTTTTTCAATGGAAAATGCCCCAAAAGTAGCTGATTTATTGTCAACTTGGCCACCCTTTGCTAAGGCTATGCTAATGGATGGTGAAGTGTAAGGTGAGTCCTCATGTTCATGGTATTTCCGGAGTGTTTTATTTTCATACCACACTCCTTGCAAATCTTATGTGTCATATCCATCTCCTTCATCTCTTCCTTTTAATCTTATTTAATCACAGGATGCTTTCTGATTTATTTTTCCGATGCCTCCATCTCTGAAAAAAATACAAATAAACAGCACTATAGACTGAAAAAGCAATTATTATTCTAGTATCAAAAGTTCACTTCATATTTGCAATGTATATAATAAAAGATATAAAAAAATATTGCCATTCAAAATATTGCAATACTATGTTATATTCACCCCCTCCCCCACCTCTACTAAATCAGCTTCTTCTCTTTGTTCTTCTCCCTCCAGGTTTTATTCCAGTCTGCACTTTGGGTCTTTCTCAGGTTGCCCGTATTAACCTGGGTCAGAATGTTAGCAGCCTACGCTACTTCGCCATCTGTGGGCTCCAAGAAGGCTTTGAGCCATTCGCCATCAACATGAAGAGAGACATCACAATGTGGTTCAGTAAGAGCCTCCCCCAGTATGTTCCGGTGCCCACGGACCACAACCACATTGAGGTACTGTATTTAAGCAATTTTTGTGTCATTTAGTTGAGTTTAAAGGTATAGATAAAGTTTATCAACCTTTTTATTGTTCTCATGTGACCTGTAGGTCTCTCGTGTGGATGGAACCGTAGACAGCGCCCCCTGTATTAAAATAACCCACAAGACTTTTGGATCCCAAAATGCCAACACAGACATGCTGTTCTTCAGACTGAGCATACCTGTAGAGTTCCACCTGACCTTCATGGTGCCTGCAGGCACTACTCCCCTCACACGAACCCTCACCATCCCTGAAGAAGAGGTGCTGGAGGTGGACCCCGACTCTGACTTTGAGGTGCTGAAGAAGTCAGCCAGTCGCAAAGAGCAGGAGGAGAAGGAAAAGGAGCCATCCATGCCCAAAGATATCCCAAGCAATAAAGAAAATGACAAAGACACTGCATCCGAGAAAGGAAAGAAGAAAGGGTGAGATCTGAGGACTTTTATGAAGTTTATGCTAATATTTGTATATTTTAAAAATGTAAAATGTTGAAAAACACCCTCAAAATTATTCCCTCAGCTTCCTGTTTAAAGCTAAAAAGGCAGCCATGATCGCTCCTCCTCCACCTCCACCTATTATGCCCCGTTTGTTTGAGGATGTGGTGCCTGACGATCGTGACGACCCAGAGATCATCCTCAATACGACCACAGTCAGTCTTCATTACTAGATCTGTTATATATAACACACTCTTCGCTCTTGTTTTTTTACTTATGCTTCTCTCTCCCTGTCTCAATTGTGCAGTACTATTACTCAGTCCGTATCTTCGCCGGTCAAGAACCTAGCGGGGTATGGGTGGGTTGGGTCACCCCAGACTTCCACATGTATGACCTCAACTATGACCTGTCTAAGGTCCGCACTGTCACTGTCACTGTTGGAGACGACAAGGGCAATATACATGACAGGTGAGATGATATAAAAATTCAGCTCACTGATCTGCCATGTAAAATTACTGAAATGTGGGCCAGCGAGGGTAAATACAAGAAGCTGCAGTGCGGAGAAGCGTTTAGTTAAAAATAAATGTTCGGTATAGTGAGGTGATGTAGGTGAATATCGATTTTGGTGATGTAAGAGCAGTGCACCAGTGGTCACCGACCATCAGAATTAGTTGAGAGCAAGAGATTTTAAAGTGTAATGCCTACATTTATCATATTTTCAGTGTAGTATTTTGGATGTACAACACACATTTCAAACTTTTGGATCTAGAAAAATTATTGAAATAAAATTGATTTTCAATAAAAATGTAAACAACCTTGAAACAAGATAAATGTATTTGAGAAACAATACATATAATATTTTTTTTTTTTTCAGAGAATCTATTTTGAATTTCTTGTTCCATTGGCAAATAGTTCTTATTTTAAGCACAAACCTCACTATTTTTTTGAACAGATTTATGCTTAAAATAATGAACATTTTCTTTGCTAGAAATTGGGTAAGAAAAATACTTAATGTAAAACACTATCAGCAAATAAAATTTAATTTAAAAGATTAAATTATGATTATTTTTTTATTTAAGCAAATGCATACCAGCTAAAAAAAAAAAGATTTTTTTTAGTGTCTCTTATGCTTACCAAGGCTGCATTTATTTTATTGAAATTACAGTAAAATGTCATTACAGTTTAAAATAATTATTTTCTATTTTAATATATTATAAAATATAATTAATTGCTGTTATGTCAAAGCTGAAATTTCTGCAGTCTTTACTTCAGTCTTCAGTGACACATGATCTTTCAGAAATCATTCTAATGTGCTGATTTGGTGCTCAAGAAACACCCATTTATTTGAAAAGAACAGCATTTATTTAAAATAGAATTATAAAATAGAAATGTATATATCCTTTCTAAATAAAATTACTCATTACAAAGAAAGAAAAAGAAATAAAGACCACAAACTTTTTGACGGTATTGTATTATTTTATCATTTTGATTAAGCTACAAATATTTATTTATTCATCACTCAAGAACACTTACAATATTCTGTTTGCTTATCAGTATAAAGAGGAGTAACTGCTATATGGTGTGGGGAGGAGAGTTTGGCAGCAGCACCCAGCAGAGGTTTAGCCAGGAAGATCTGGTGATTGGTTGTTTGGTTGACCTGGCAACAGGTCTCATGAATTTCACAGCCAATGGGAAAGAGATCAACACTTTCTACCAGGTAAGTGAAGGTCATCTCTTCAAAGGAGGAACTGTAGTGGCACTTAAAAAGTCCCTGTTAGGAGTGCATTTTCTTAATTCGAACTCATATTTATACATATGCTTTGTCAGGTGGAGCCCAACACTAAGTTGTTTCCAGCTGTGTTTGTTTTGCCGACCAGCCAGAACATGCTGCAGCTGGAACTCGGAAAACTCAAGGTCTGCACTATCCTCTGTTTCTGGCGCTAAAAGTCATCAGCTTTCATTTAGAAATACTTTTACTAAAAATTTGTAGCCTTAAATTTCTCACTTCCCTTCTCCATCCTATAGAATATCATGCCTCTTTCGGCAGCCATGTTCCGTAGTGAGCGCAAGAACCCAGTGCCCCAGTGTCCTCCTCGGCTGGATGTTGAGATGCTGACCCCTGTGATCTGGAGCCGGATGCCTAACCACTTCCTGAATCCAAAAGTGGGGCGGGTGAGCGAGAGGCACGGCTGGATGGTGGAATGTACAGAGCCTCTCACCATGATGGCTCTGCATATACCTGAAGAGAACAGGTACAGGAGAACGAGACAAAAAAACAACTAAAAAACTAAATTGAAAACATTACCCCACAGGAAAAAAACCAGCCTACGCTGGTTGGCTGGTCTTAGCTGGTTTAAGCTGGTCTCCCAGTGTAATAGGCTCATCTCTGCATTGCTGTTTTCATCCTAGCCTGCAGGGGTCACTCTCCTTGAGCCCTTTGTCATGTTCCCTCCAGAACTGCAGATGGCGCTTGTATTATGAACTCTAGTCTCTCCGCTCCTCCAGATGGCGCCATCGCCCCGTACCATGTTCAGTATCCTGCTCATCAGCTTTGATTCCCCACACCTGTGTTTGACCATTTATAAGTCTGTTTGTTCCCCGCTATTGTGTTCAGTCTTGAGCCTATTCTTCCTGTGTATCCAGTTGCCAGTCCTCAAGTTAGGTTGGATTGTTCTTGTATTTTTTGGACCCTTGGGTCTTTTTTTTGTTTGATGGAAGTTCAGTTTTCTATGTTTATTTTGTACTTTGTTTCTCTAGTGAAGGTTATTTTAACTTTTTGAAGATTCAAGTCCCTTGGCTATTTTTGCTCTTCTGCTTTTGGGTTTAACTGTCTGGGAGTAGCTCAGTGAGTAATTTCACACTATTAGAGCGCCAGAGACCCGGGTGCAATCCCTGCTTAAAGCGGCCTCGTTACACCCAGACTGGTTGTTCATCTGGTCTCCCAGCCAGCCTGACCAGCTAAAGAAGTCTATCTATCTACCTATAGTCTTGAGCCTATTCTTCCTGTGTATACAGTTGCCAGTCCTCAAGTTAGGTTGGATTGTTCTTGTATTTTTTGGACCCTTGGGTCTTTTTTTGTTTGATGGAAGTTCAGTTTTCTATGTTTATTTTGTACTTTGTTTCTCTAGTGAAGGTTATTTTAACTTTTTGAAGATTCAAGTCCCTTGGCTATTTTTGCTCTTCTGCTTTTGGGTTTAACTGTCTGGGAGTAGCTCAGTGAGTAATTTCACACTATTAGAGCGCCAGAGACCCGGGTGCAATCCCTGCTTAAAGCGGCCTCGTTACACCCAGACTGGTTGTTCATCTGGTCTCCCAGCCAGCCTGACCAGCTAAAGAAGTCTATCTATCTACCTATCAATGGCCTAGAAAACCCTAGCAACCGGCTAACAATGATCATGAACACCCTAGCAACTGTCTACCAACCACCCAGAAGTAGTGATGGGAGAAACAAAGCTTTTCGAAGCATTGAATCAATTGAACCAATTGCTTCGAAAAATGATTCGATGTTTCGAAGCACTTGAAACAGGACATGCTGGCGACACCTGCTGGTGAAAACGTTGTAAAAGCATCAAGAACTCAGTGAATGTACTGATTGTTTTTACACATTTTTTAAACTATATAGCCATCTGTGTTAAAGGGAAGTCATCCTTTGTTTAACCCACAACATCTGGCCCTGAATTCTTTATTTTTTATAGTAAAATTTTGTGGGATTTCATGTCACGTGATTAACTGGGCAACCAGAAGTGGTTCATGGGTTAACTTTGAGATCAACACCCCCTAGTGGTGAACCATCAGAGTTTTGAAACGGTGTGACGTAACTAAGCTTCGTTTGCTAAAATCATGCGACCTGGCCGGTTTGATACACGCTCTGATACACTGATTCGATACAAAAGATTCACAAATGTTTCGAACGCGCCCATCACTACCCAGAAGATCTTAGCAAACAAATAGCAAAACCCTAGCAACCATCCAGAACACCCTAGCAACTGCATAGCAGAACCCTATTAACCACCAAGCTGTGAATATGAACACTCTTACAATCACCCAGGGCACCCTAGCAACCATGTAGCAACCATCCAGAGCACCCTAATAGCCACCTAGCAGCCACCCTAGGAACTGCATAACAACACCCTAGCAACTGCATAGCAACCACCCAGAACACCCTATAAACCACATGGCTATACCCTAGAAACCACATAGCAATCACTCAGAACACCCTAGCAAATAGCAACACCATAGCAGTGGCCCAGCAAAAACCTTATCAACCACCTGGAACACCCTAGCAACCGCATAGCAACACCCTAACAATCACCTAGCAGTGACTATAAACACCCTAACAACCACCCAGAACACCATATTAACCACATAGCAACACCCTAGCAACCTCATAACAAAACACCCAAAACACATTACCAAACGCATAGCAACATCTTAGCAATGATCCAGAACACCATAGCAACACCCTAGCAAACCACCCAACAATAATCTAAACCACCCTAGCAACCACACAGTAACACTCAGAACATCCTGACAACTGCATTGCAACACCCTAGCAACTGCGTAGCAGCCACCCAGAGCACCATAGTAACTTCCATAATCTGTGGAGAAGGGGGCGGGAGAAACAACTCTCCAATACTTTCAGTTTGGACTGCGGTACCAATTTCAACCACTAGATGTCAATATTAAATAGTAAGGATAGTCCACCCAAAAATTAATATTCTGTAATTAATTGCTCACCCTCTTGTCGTTCCAAACCTGTAAGACCTTCATTCATCTTCGGAGCACAAATTAAGATATTTTTGATGAAATCCGAGAGCTTTCTGACCCTGCATAGACAGCAATGCAACTGACACGTTCAAGACCCAGAAAGTTAGTAAGGACATCATTAAAATAGTCCATGTGACATCAGTGGTTCACCTTAATTTTATGAAGCAACGAGAATACTTTTTGTGCACGAAGAAAACAAAAATAATGACTTTATTCAACGATTTCTTCTTATATGGGCCAGTCTCCACCGCCATTCACAAGAGTACAATGCACACACATATGTGAATGTGAATGTACTAATGTGAATGTGCATTTAAGACTGGCACGGAAGAGAACAATTGTTGAATAAAGTCGTTATTTTTGTTTTCGTTGTGCACAAAAAGTTCTGTCTATGGAGGGTCAGAAAGCTCTCGGATTTCATCAAAAACATCAAAAACATCTATTATATATATATTTTATATTCTATATATAGAATATATATATTCTATATATTTGTGTTCCACAGATGAACGAAGGTCTTAGGGGTTTGGAACGACATGCTTTTTCACTTTTTCAACTTTAGTTAGTCTGTAATGTTGCTGTTTGTGCATAAAAAAGATCTGCAAAGTTGCAAAGCTCAAAGTCCACTTCAAAAGGAGATATTTTATTTAACAGAAATCACTTTTCAAAAACTACAACGAATTAATTGTTTGGACTACAACGCATATTTTCTGGGATTTGTGATATCATAAATATCGATGAATGGGGCGAGACCTGGTTGAGCTGCACTAGAGAAGGCAACGAGTGTTATCACTATGTCTGAGACACGCTAGCTTTCCCAAGGCAGACAAACTTAGAGTAGTTACAATCATCCGGGTTTAAATCGTGCTCAGATTTATTTGATTTTGACACAGTATTTACACTGAAGCTCGCAGGCGGCTATGGTAAGGGGCATGACATTTCCTGACCAAGCGCCGAGTGCTGCCAATCACAACACACACTGGCCCAGCTAACCAATCACAGCATATTTCGTATTTGAGAAGGCGGGCCTTCATTTGATTCAGGAACTATTCGAGCAGTTCATGCCAGACTGGGGAGAGAGGTGTGTAAAATATGTGAAAAATAATGTGTTTTTCGAACAACCTAGTATGAGAGCCTGTTCTAGTACACCCCCAAAACAAAATCAAGACTTTGTAAAAGAGCATAAAAGGACCCCTTTAAAATCTTCAAAATTTCTTTCTGGCCAGGCTTTCTCAAGCCAACATCAAAGTTTGTCTTGCCAATTTTTTAAATCTAGTTATGTGTTGTTCAATAGTGGATGTGTTTCTCTCTCATATGCAGGTGTATCGACATCCTGGAACTGTCTGAACGGCATGACTTGCTGAAGTTCCACTATCACACTCTCATGCTTTATTGTGCTGTGTGTGCATTGGGCAACAACCGTGTGGCCCATGCCCTCTGCAGCCACGTGGACGAATCACAGCTCTTCTACGCAATCGAGAACACCTACCTGCCCGGCCCTCTTCGCAGTGGCTACTACGACCTTCTCATCAGTATCCACCTGGAGTCAGCCAAACGCAACCGCTTGGGAACCAATCGTGAGTTTATTGTTCCCATGACAAAAGAGACGCTCAGCATCACGCTTTTCCCGGATGCAGAAGCGGCCCATGACCTGCCAGGAGTAGGTCTCACGACCTGCCTCAGACCCAAGCTACACTTCTCCCCCATCAACTTTGTGGGTACTGACCCAGATCTGTACACCATAAGCCCCATCATTCCTCTGCAGGTACGATGAGGATACCATGGAGTTCAAAGCTGATTGTTGGTAGACAGATTATCTCTTTGTTAACATCTGCACTCTTTCGTCCCTTACAGGAACTGAAGACCAAGGCTCTAAGCATGCTTACTGAAGCCGTGTTCGACGGCAGCCAGGCCATGCGTGATCCTGTTGGGGGCAGCGTTGAGTTTCACTTCGTTCCTATTCTCAAACTAATCAGCACCCTCCTCATAATGGGCATCTTCAACGATGAAGACGTCAAGCACATTCTCAAGATGATCGATCCCAATGTGTTCGGAAAGAAAGAGGAGACAGGAGAGACAGAGGAACCAGAAGAGGAAGCTGCTCCCAAGGAGGAAGGAGAGGAGGTGAAAGAGAAAGAAGAAGCGGCTGAAGGAGAAGAGGAAGCCGTGGATGAGGGAGTTGGGGAGGAGGAGGAGGAGGATGAGGAGCTGAAAGCTCTGAAGAAGGAGATGGGACAGGAAGGAGAAGAGGTTGAGAAGGCAGTAGAGGAGGAGGAGGGAGAGAAGGTGGATGGAGAAAAAGCCGGGGAGGAAAAGGAGGCAGAAGAAGTAGGTGAGGAGGCCAAAGAGGAGGAAGAGGAGGCTCCAGAGGAGGGACTACTTCAAATGAAGCTGCCAGAGTCTGTCAAACTGCAGGCAAGTATCTATCTATCTATCTATCTATCTATCTATCTATCGGTCTATCTGTCTGTCTATTTGTCTGTCTGTCTGTCTGTCTGTATAAAGTATCTATCTATCTATCTATCTATCTATCTATCTAAAGTACTTATTTGTCTTCCCTCCATCTCTCTCTTTGTTTATCTTTTTGACTGTCTGTCTACATATTTTTATATGCCTAGAATATAAATTTCATATTATTGTATATACTGTATATTATGTATATTTTCTCTCGTTTGTATGTTTTATTAATACTGCTTCTGTGTGTTTCTCCCTGTCTTTCAGATGTGTACCCTTCTACAGTATTTCTGTGACTGTGAGCTCAGACACAGAGTTGAGGCAATTTTGGCATTCTCTGATAAATTTGTACAGCAGATCCAGTCAAACCAGCGTGAACGATACAATGACCTAATGAGAGCATTTACAATGTCTGCTGCAGAGACCGCTCGCAGGACCAGAGAGTTTCGCTCTCCTCCTCTGGAACAGGTATAATACACAACTCTTCATTTTAAACCCACTTATGATTTTAATTGCTTTCACGGTGACTAATCACTGATTGTGTGCGTATATGTAGGTTTTCCTGTTGACTAACTTCAAGCACAGCCCAGAAGACGAGGATTGCCCTGTGCCAGAGGAAGTGCGGGAAACCCTCCAGAATTTCCACAATGAGCTGCTGAATCACTGTGGTCAGTGTTCAAAATATCTCACAAAAATCACTCTATGGCCACATTACAACAACTAAACACCAAGCGGCTGCTGTTGCAAAATCATCTTGTGATCAAATTCTCTACAACCAGTTCAGTTTCTGTTTTTTCTTTTAAGGATTCAAACTAAAATATTGTTGATTTTTGTACCTCAGGTGTCCACGTAGAAGAAGAAGCAGAGGAGGAAGAGGTAGAGGCGTCTCTGAGAGGGAGACTGCTCAGTTTAGTGGAGAAGATCAAGACCTTTAGGAAGAAAAAGGAGGAAGAGGAGCCAGAACCAGAGGAAGAGCCCAAACCTAGTGAGTAAATGAAGTAAAACATCTTGAGAAGGTTGTTCAGATTGACCTCATCAAATGAATGCAATTATAGATCAATATTTTTGCTTTTAGTTCAAAATTTTACTATTTTTAGTGTTAGTCTAACATTTCCAGAACATTTTATGTCTCAGGTACTTTACAGGAACTGATATCCCACACAATGATCCACTGGGCACAGGAGTCCTTTATTCAGAACCCTGAGCTGGTGCGGCTCATGTTCAGTCTTCTTCATCGGCAGTATGACGCTCTGGGAGAGTTGATCCGCGCCCTGCCAAAGGCCTATGCCATCAATGCTGTGTCCATACAGGACACAATGGACCTGCTGGAGTGCCTGGGACAGATCCGTTCCCTTCTCATCGTCCAGATGGGCCCGGAAGAGGAGAGGCTTATGATTCAGAGCATTGGGTGGGTACTTCAAAAACCTGGATATATATCATTTTTTTAAATCTCATGCACACCAAGGCTGTGTTTAATTGATACAAATATGGTAAAAACCGTAATACTGTGAAATATTATTTAAAAAAACGTATCTATTTGAATATATTTTATAATGTAGTTTATTCTTGTGACGGCAAAGCTGAATTTTCTGCAGCCATTACTTCAGTCTTCAGTGTCACATGATCTTTCAGAAATCCTTCTAATACGTGACCCTGGACCACAAAAACAGTCATAAGTAGCACGGGTATATTTGTAGCAATAGCCAACACTTCATTGAATGGGTCAAAATGATCAATTATTATTTTATGCCAAAAATCATTAGCATATTAACTAAAGATCATGTTCCATGAAGATATTTTGTAAATTTCCTACTGTAAATATATCAAAACTTAATTTTTTATTAGTAATATGCATTGCTAAGAACTTCATTTGGACAACTTTTAAAGGCTATTTAAAAGTTTAGATTTTTTTTGCACCCTCAGATTCCAGATTTTCAAATAGTTGTATCTCAGCCATTTCACAAAAATGTACCCTTATGACTGGTTTTGTGGTCCAGGATCACATATGATGATTTAGTGCACAAGTAACATTCCTTATAATTATCAATTTCAATCAAACTGCTTAATATTTTTGTGAAAACTGTGATGTATTTTTTCAGGATTCGTTAATAAATAGAAGGTTTGAAAGAATATCTAACATTACATTTAACATTGTATTTGCTGAATAATGTTTGTTCTCATTCCCTGAACTTCTCCAGAGTCATTATGTTTTTACTGGACATCATATCTTTTGTATCATATTTAGTATTTCAAATGCATATTGTCTCTTGTCTCATAGGAACATCATGAACAACAAGTTGTTCTACCAGCACCCTAACCTGATGCGAGCTCTGGGCATGCATGAGACGGTCATGGAGGTTATGGTCAATGTACTGGGAGGTGGAGGAGACTCTAAGGTACTTTCCTATTTATATATATACAGTGGGTACGGAAAGTATTCAGACCCCCTTAAATTTTTCACTCTTTGTTATATTGCAGCC
>NW_015557074.1:356564-385178 GCF_001515605.1 Sinocyclocheilus anshuiensis
TATATACTGAATGTTTAATACTGTTTTTCTTGGACAAGGATCCAACTCTGTCATTGAAACTGATGTAAAGGGACACAAACTTTTTTCTGTCTATAGGAAATACGATTCCCGCAAATGGTTACCAGTTGCTGTCGCTTCCTGTGCTACTTCTGCAGGATCAGCCGTCAGAACCAGCGTTCCATGTTTGACCACCTCTCATACCTGCTGCAGAACAGTGGCATTGGACTCGGTTGGTGGCTTTGTAAAACTTAGCTGACACATTTGTATTATTGTTAGGCCTGTTCACACCAATGATAACTATAACAATAACTCTAATTCTATGAGAATAGGGAAGTCCACAGCACAGCTATAACAATATAACAACACTGAGGAAAGATTTCATTGAAATCACTTTCAGAATGATTTTTTCCAGCTGATGAATGATAAAAACATTGACAGCCAATTGAAATCCACCAGAGTTCAAAAAGCTTGCACATTTAAATCGGTAGATGACATAACTGCAGTGTGCACTTATAATAAATAGAACTTCATTGTGTGTTGATGTGGATGCTGACATGGTTATCATTGTAGTTATCGTTCTTGGTAACACTTTACAATAAGAATCCATTTATTAACGTTAGTTAACATTAAATAAGACTAATGTTGTAGAAGAATTTATCATTGTTAGCATTTACGAATACATTTTTAGAATCAAAGTATCTGTTGACATTGGATAATTCAATTAACATGAGTAAACAATGAACAAATGCATTTTTATTAACTAACATTGACAAAGATGAATAAATGTTGTAAAATATATTGCTCATTGTTAGTTTGTTAGCTAATGTTTTACAAATGAGACCTTATTGTAAAGTGTTACAGAGTTTGGTAAAGAATTACGTAATGCATCTAGGTCCTTAAAAAAATCAAAATAATATAAAAAATAATACAATTTAGGACCATACTATTACTCTTTTCTTTTCTTTTAAATATATATATATATTTTAATTTATGTGTTGCTTTTTAGGAATGCGTGGATCTACTCCTTTGGATGTTGCTGCTGCATCTTGCATTGACAACAATGAGCTGGCACTGGCGCTGCAAGAGCAAGACCTTGAGATGGTAATGCTCTGAACAAACTGTATTTTGTAGCTAATTATTTTATGGGACAGTGCGATTAAAAAAAAATATCATGTTTACTGTGCTACTCAGGTGGTGACGTATCTGGCTGGATGCGGCCTTCGAATGTGCCCCATGCTTCTGTCTAAAGGCTACCCTGACATCGGATGGAATCCAGGTGGAGGAGAGAGATATCTGGACTTCCTACGTTTTGCTGTGTTTGTAAATGGTGAGCATATTAAATCAATTCTGTTTCTAACTCCTCTGTTTGAAGGCGTTCATTATTAAACTTTGTGTTTGTGTCTCCCCCTGCAGGTGAGAGCGTAGAGGAGAACGCCAACGTGGTTGTTCGTCTGTTGATTCGTCGGCCTGAGTGCTTCGGCCCCGCTCTGAGAGGAGAGGGTGGTGCAGGTCTGTTAGCTGCCATCGAAGAGGCCATTAAGATCTCTGAGGACCCTGCCAGAGATGGGCCAACTCCTAAAAAGGACAGACGTTTCATGTAATGAATGCTTGAATTTTCCTTTTCATTTAAACAATTTATCATTGATATAGTTTTATCTATATGCTCCATTTTTTGTCCCTTGTGATTGGTTCACAGGTTTGGAGGGGAGGAGCAACATGAAGAGAACAGAGTACATCTTGGAAATGCTGTCATGTCATTTTACTCTGCTCTTATTGACTTGCTGGGTCGCTGTGCTCCTGAGATGCATGTAAGTAAAACAACTTGAATAATTTACCTGTGGAGTCTGACAAACGTAATGTTTGAAAGAAGCCTCTTATGCTCCCCAAGGCTGCATTTATTTTATCGAAATATAGTAAAATAGTAATATTGTGAAATAATATTAGAATTTAAAATGTTTATTTATATTCTATGATGTTTATTTCTATGAATGGTAGTGTATAAAATGAAGGTCATATTTTTTTACAGATTTCATATGGACTTCAATTGTAATCCTGTTCTTTACCCACAGTTGATCCAAGCAGGTAAAGGTGAAGCTTTGAGAATCAGAGCTATCTTGAGGTCTCTCGTACCCATTGAAGACCTGGTGGGAGTCATTAGCCTTCCAGTTCAGATCCCCACCTTTGGCAAAGGTACACAAAATGGTCACCATGTGACCATTTCTTATTTTAATCTTTGTTTTTCTGTCTGTTTTACTTTTTACTTTGAGATATAAACAGGCTTCCATGCAACTTCTGTGTACTCAACTCTTCTCATTTTTTCCTGTGCTACTTTTCATAGATGATCAGATTGTTGAGCCAAAAATGTCAGCGAGTTTCGTGCCAGACCACAAAGCCTCCATGGTGCTTTTCTTGGACAGAGTGTATGGCATTGATAACCAGGACTTCCTGTTGCATGTGCTAGAGGTGGGCTTCCTGCCCGATATGAGAGCCTCAGCCTCCCTAGATACGGTGAGCTATATATAATATAATGTAATATAATATAATATAATATAATATAATATATATAACATAATATAAACACTGATCTTAATTGTGATGTTCCATCAGGCGGCATTCAGCACCACAGAGATGGCTCTGGCTCTAAACCGTTACCTGTGCTCAGCTGTGCTTCCTCTGCTCACAAAGTGTGCCCCACTGTTCGCTGGAACAGACCACCGTGCCATCATGATCGACTCAATGCTGCACACCATCTACAGACTGTCCCGTGGCCGTGCCCTTACCAAGGCCCAGAGGGACGTCATCGAGGACTGCCTTATGTCTCTTGTCAAGTCAGTTCAATCTGCAACATCTGCACTCAAATGTAGAAATGCCAACTTAAAATTTTATAGCTAATAAAGTAATGTTTGTGTGTTTTAGGTATTTGCGGCCATCTATGTTGCAGCATTTGTTGAGAAGGCTGGTGTTTGATGTGCCAATCTTAAACGAGTATGCCAAGATGCCCCTCAAGGTATGCAAGTATAGTTCGTTTAATTAGTTGCATTGATTTTTGTTTTTGTTTCTTGTGCTCATATTTTGTGCTTTAACTTCATTTAGTTGTTGACCAATCACTATGAGCGCTGCTGGAAGTATTATTGCCTGCCAAATGGATGGGCGAACTTTGGAGTCACATCAGAGGAAGAGCTGCATCTCTCTCGCAAACTCTTCTGGGGCATCTTTGAGTCCCTCGCACACAAGGTTTGACAAACATGGATAGTCTCAACTGACAAGTTCGAACTGAAATGCCTGTGTACACTTACATGCCATCTCATCTCTGTAGAAATTTGATGCAGAGCTGTTTAAGATCGCCATGCTCTGCATCTGTGCCATTGCGGGTGCCATCCCTCCAGACTATGTGGATGCTAGCTATTCATCTATGACTGAGAAGAAAGCATCTGTCGACGCTGAGGGAAACTTTGACCCCAAACCAGTGGAGACAACAAAGTGAGAAAATGATCAGCTAGTTCAGTTACAGTATTAATTTTGCATCTTTGCATTTATATATGAGCATTGTGTATATTTCAGGTATCTGATTTAATGTATTTATACAGATTTATGGTAACATTTTAGTTTAGGGACCAATTCTCACTATTAACCAGTTGCTTATTAGCATGCGTATCACTAGCATATTGGCTGTTTATTCTGGCTTATTCTGCATAACAATTTTAATAATCCTACCCCATACCAAAATTTAACAACTACCTTACTAACTATTAATGAGCTGCAAATTAGGGGTTTATTGAGGCAAAAGCTGTAGTTAAATAGTTAACAATGAAAACTGGTAACCAACAACAGTAATTATTATTAAGTACTTTTAAAAATATTATTTGTGTATTATAATATTAAAATGTTTATGGCCTGGTTTCACAGACAGGGCTTAGACTAAGCCAGGATTAGGCCATAGTTCAATTAGGACATTTAAGTAATTTGTTATAAATGTGCCTTAGAAAAAACATTACTGGTGTGCATCTTGAGACAAAACAAAGGCACTGATATGTTTTAAGATCAGTTGGTGCAAGTTTCTTTCAGTTGAAACCGCTCAGACTCACATTTTAGTCTAGAACTAGGCTTAAGCCTTGTCTGTGAAACAATGGGTTTATGTTATATAGTTGTATAGTCACATTGAATGGGGTAAAAAAAAATCCATCCATAGCTGATCACATTTAAACTCATTGACATTAACAGAAAGAATTGTTTTGAGGGAGTCAAAAAAAAGAAAAGAAAGAGATTTGTATTCGAATGAACAACAGCAACTGAACGATTATGTTTCCTTTTTGCAGCACCATCATTCCTGAGAGACTCGATGCCTTCATTAACAAATATGCTGAGCACACGCATGATAAATGGGCCTTTGAGAAGGTTAGTATCAGCATTCATGCTCATTTGTGAAAGCCAAAAGCATTGTGGGACTGGGAACAACCTTTGCAACCTTTGGCTTCCATCTTCCAGATCCAAAACAACTGGACATATGGTGAGGTTCTAGATGAGAACAGCAAAACTCACCCCATGCTGCGGCCGTACAAGACTTTCTCAGAGAAGGTCTGAATGGATGTTCTTTGAATCTTCTTTGTCAGTTGGACGTTACAGTTGGTTTTCCAGAAACAAGGTCAACTTCTCTTATGAATTCTCTCTCTAGGATAAAGAGATCTATCGCTGGCCCATTAAAGAGTCCATCAAGGCCATGCTGGCATGGGAATGGACTCTGGAGAAAGCCAGAGATGGAGAAACTGAGAAAACTGAAGTGAAGGCCACCAGGAAGATCTCCCAGACTGCTCAGGTAACAGAGAGATGAAACAAAGAAGATGGAAATTGCATGTTTTATGAACCCATTATCCGTACCTATATATTCATCTCCTGCAGGCCACCTATGATCCCAGCCAGGGATACTCTCCCCAGCCAGTGGAACTGACAGGCATGGCCTTGTCCAGAGAGCTACAGGTATAGTATTAATATTCATTCAGTATAAGACTATAACTTTGGTATTCAGAAACCCTTGTGATTGATTCACTTCTCATGTTTCCCTTTGTTCAGTCCATGGCAGAGCAGCTTGCTGAGAATTATCATAACACTTGGGGCCGCAAGAAAAAGATAGAGCTGCAAGCCAAGGGTATAATTGTTTATTTTATTCAGCGTATCATGTTTACTGCACAAAATAATGTTCAGATGTATTGTTCATGAAATTAACCCATGGGCTGTCTCCTAGTTTTTTGTGTTTTTTGTGTTAATAGGTGGTGGCACCCATCCTTTGTTGGTACCATATGATACATTGACGGCCAAAGAGAAGACAAGAGACAGAGAGAAAGCCCAAGACCTGCTCAAATTCCTTCAGTTAAATGGATACGCTGTCACCAGGTACACAACTGATGCCGTACAACAAGAATGTTATAGTGACTAGAGTCTAAAATTACCAATTCTTGTTGCTGTTATTTGGCAGTAGTTGAGGTAGTTGGCAGTAGTTGAGGAATGCTGAGAGCCTGTGAACAAGAAAGACTTATTTTACACACAAATTTTGTAGACTGTACTTCCCAACATGGCTCCAATTCTTCTTCTTAGGTCAGGGGTCAGCAACCTTTTGTGCCATAATTGTATACATGTAGGATTTATACATGTAATACATAACCATTTTTAAAAGTTTATGGTATGTGTGTATAAATGTTGTAGTTCGCACATCACCATCATTGCGATTTGTGTGTTGAATATAAAGAACTCTGTATACTGACTTGAAAATCTCCAACATTTATAGTGTTTTTGTGTGTGGGTGGGTGAGTGGGGTGGGGGGGTTGCTGAAAGATAAGAGCAACAAATACATAATAAAATGTAAAATGTCATGTGAAACATTTGCCGAAACTAAGCACAACGGCTGACTAGTGCAGGTTAATTCAAACACTTTAATAGTATTTATAGCTCCTAACTTAATAAACCAGGCAGTGTGAGTATAAAGAAGGATTACAGCAAAATATACATCTGTATTCAGCTTCGAGGGATTATATTGAACTATAACACACACACGCACACCTCTTTTGCTATTGCTCACGTCACGTGTCAGTGATTATCCCTCTCCATGCCAATGTTGGCTCACGGGCCATACATTGAAGACCCCTGTTCTAGGTTCTTGCATGTTTTAAAATCACATAATACACAAATTATCAGAAAAACTGCTTCTCCTTCTCCTACCTTCATAATTTGCTGTACAAACTGGTCTAAACACCATTTTTCACATTGGAAGGAATAGCTAATTGAGTAACAGTACATACCAGGGATTTACACAGACTTCAGAATACATAAACGTCAAAATAAACGATTACTAATGTCTATATATACTGCACACATATATAATAAATACATTTTTACATATCATATCATATATATTATAAATATCATACATTTACATATACATTTTCATTAATACATTATATATATATATATATATATATATATATATACTGAAATAATGACATAGAAATCATACATTATTTTTTTAAAGCATGTTGAATTGGCTTGTAATGAGGTGATCTTAATGTGCTTTGTCCTTATTTTGTTTTTCTTCTCCAGAGGTTTGAAGGACATGGAACAGGAGATTTCCTCTATTGAGAAGCGTTTCGCTTATGGGTTCCTGCAGAAGCTGTTGAAGTGGATGGAGATTGCCCAGGAGTTTATTGCACATCTTGGTATACATTCATAGATCCATAGATACATTTCTTAGATCCAAAGAACTGTAGATGTAGGTTTGCACTTGAAGTTGTATTTTTTAATGTTACTTGTGTATTTGTTACTCCAGAGGCTGTTGTGAGCAGTGGAAGAGTCGAGAAATCCCCTCACGAACAGGAGATTAAATTCTTTGCCAAGGTGAGACACCTTTGTTCGGAATATGAGTGCATGCTGAATAAAACAGCTCAGAGGGAATTAGATGGAAGAGATACAGACTTTCCATCCTACGGATCACAGCCTCTTAAACTTTGCTCTTCCTCTTTATATTCTCTTCATGTAGATTCTACTTCCACTGGTAAACCAGTACTTTAAGAATCACTGCCTGTATTTCCTGTCCACACCTGCTAAAGTCCTGGGCAGTGGTGGGCATGCCTCTAACAAAGAGAAGGAGATGATTGCTAGGTAACTAATGCTACAGAGCTCCATTTTCTGTGGTAACCAAGTCAGATTTGATGTACCTTGAAGATTTCATTTGATTACGTGAATGTTTACAGAACATTTTTAAATGATGTTAGTTTTGATGTTGCGACCTGTCACATCCTCTCTGCTCCTCACACTTCTTCTTGCCTGTGGTTTTCTCTCTGCCCCTTTCCGGAGTATTTTCCCACGGGTTCCCTCATCCTTTTTTTTACATTTATCTTTTACGGATCACATTGTTTTGCTCTTACTTTTCCATCATCTTAACCTCACCCTTTTATTCCCTTTTATGCCATTTCCTCTTTCCCAACCCTCCATCCCTCTATTTTTCTTCTTTTTCTATCTATGTATTTTCTATCTCAGTATCTTCTGTAAGTTGGCCGGTCTGGTGAGACACAGGGTTTCCCTCTTTGGTAAGAATCCTGCATGATGACCTGATTGCACATTTCATTTTTTCACTGCATCATCCCCTTTTTCATTGATATTTTACATCATCAGTACATTCGTTCCTAATAGTTACACTTATTTGCTCTGTGTTCTCTTTGGGATTTCTTTCTTTGTTTCTTTCTTTCTTTCTTTCTTTCTTATTTGAAATGTATTTTTCTTTAATTAAAGCAAAATAACTATTAAAATGTCATAAATAAGTAGTATTATTTAATTTCATCAATTTAATTTAAGTAAAATAACAGTATTGCAATTGTTAAGTATCTTATTTTATTAAAAATAGTGAAAATGGTGTGAATAAGTATTATTATTTAATTTAATTAAAATAACAATGAAAATGGCATAAATAAGTAGAATTATTTAATTTCATTTAAGTAAAAAAAAAATGAAACAAGCATAAATATGTGGTATTTAATTTCTTTCTTTCTTTCTTTCTTTTTTTCTTTCTTTCTTTCTTTCTTTCTCTTTCTCTGGGTGGTTGTCTAATTATTTGCTGTGCTTTGCTTTCGTTGGTGCGTTATTTGCAGTGTTGGCTCAGTATTCCTATAGTAAGAATCATTATCATAGGAGTACTGTACTTCTGAAGAATATCTGCTCTGGCTTAATTCTATCACTTCATGCTATAGCCGTGTCATATATTGTAGCATAGTATCCTCAGTCCACATGTTGTGGGTGAACATAAAAGGCCTGTGTCATGCTCAGAATGTTTGTGTATGCAGGCACTGATGCCTCAGCAGTGGTCAACTGTCTCCATATTCTTTCCCGCTCACTGGATGCCAGGTATGTTTATTGACCACATGATTCCCTGTGTTTTACTGATGTTTACATCCTTAAAGGGATAGTTCACCCAAAAAAGAAAATTAGTCCATTATTTACTCACCCTCAAGCATATATGACTTCTTTCTTTCAGATGAATCCAATCGGAGTAATATTAAAAATGGTCTTTGATCTTTCAAGCTGTTTAATGGCATTCAGGGGGTGTTGCGGTTCATCAGTCCAAAAGAAGTGAAATAAAGCGCATCCATCCATAATAAAAAGTGCCTCACACGGCTCCGGGGGGTGAACAAAGGCCTCCTGTAGCGAATTGATGCGGTTTAGTAAGCAAAATATCCATATTCAAAACATAATAATCACTTTAATCTAGCTAGCACCAACAGTTGTAGACGGAAGCAGCTCCGGGCGGATGACGTAAGATGTCGGAGTTGCGCATGCGCCGGTGAGTCTCGTGAAAACCAACGTTTGTTTACAGGAGCAAAGGAAGCAAAGTTTCCTTACTTTAGCAAAGGAAAACCAGTCTCCTTTTAGCTTATATCGAAATCCTCCGACATTCTTCTTTACAAATCCTCGTTTTGTACTTCTAATTCGTGACCGTTGTTTTGTTTTGATCTCTCCCCTGCGCTTCCGCGTTCGTCACTTCTGAGCGGTGCATTCACAATGCCGACGCCCTACGTCATTCCGTGTACAACAGTGAGCGCAAGCTAGATTAAATTGATTATTACATTATAACAAAAACGCATCGATTCGCTACAGGAGGCCTTTGTTCACCCCGCGCAGCCATGTGAGGCACTTTTTTATTATGTATGGATGCACTTTATTTCTCTTCTTTTGAACTGATGAACTGCAACACCCGCTGACTGCCATTAAACAGCTTGGATGATCAAATACTATTTTTAATATAACTCCGACTGGATTCGTCTGAAAGAAGAGTCATATACACCTAGGATGCCTTGAGGGTGAGTAATTAATGGACTAATTTTCATTTTTGGGTGAACTAACCCTTTAATTTATGTTTATGAAGTAAATTTCATGCTTACTATTCTTTTATTTGTGTCTTTTGTCTTTTATTTTGTTTTCTCTTCCAGAACTGTGATGAAATCTGGGCCTGAGATTGTGAAGGCTGGTCTGCGCTCTTTCTTTGAGAGTGCTGCCGATGATATTGAGAAGATGGTTGAGAACCTTAAACTGGGGAAAGTGTCTACCAAAAACCAGGTCAGATGTAAATATAGCCCTGTTCTCCGAGATGTCCCTTTGCTCTTTGTCAAAGTTGTTAAATTGAGCCTCTTTCCCTGCCTCTCTCTGTCTCTAACAGGTGAAAGGTGTATCTCAGAACATTAGCTACACCACCACTGCTCTTCTGCCAGTGCTCACCT
Source organism: Sinocyclocheilus anshuiensis (assembly GCF_001515605.1). NCBI lineage: Eukaryota > Metazoa > Chordata > Actinopteri > Cypriniformes > Cyprinidae > Sinocyclocheilus > Sinocyclocheilus anshuiensis. Next base: position 366,320 of record NW_015557074.1, read on the forward strand.
CTCTGTTCGACCACATCGCCCAGCACCAGTTTGGAGATGATGTCATGTGTGAGTTATTTTCATAGGTTTCAACAGAGTCTTTTAACTTTACTAAATTCAGCTTAAATAGCAGAATACATTTACTTAGTTTATACTTACATGAATTAATTACAGTAATAATTAACATGTGGGAGGAATTAAATTGAAAAGGCTGTGCTTATTTTAGTCTTTCTACCAATTCAGTTTCAGTTTAGTGTGCTTCACTGACGTAAAAAAAAAAAACAGTAAAATAGCAAAAGTGAAAATGGCATAAGTAATTTAAATGCAATTTAATTTGAATAAAGTACAATAATAAATGGTGTAAATCAGTAATATTATCTAATTTAATTTAATTTTACATTTAGTCATTTAGCAGACGCTTTTATCCAAAGCGACTTACAAATGAGGACAATGGAAGCAATCAAAATCAACAAAAGAGAAATGATATGCAAGTGCTATAACAAGTCTCAGTTAGCTTAACGCAGTACACGTAGCAAGGTTTTTTTTTTTAAATTATATAATAAATAAAAAGAATACAAAAAGAATGAAAAGAAAAAGCTAGAGTACAAGTCTAAAAGGAGCAAGTTTTTTTAATGAATAGAATTATAATAGATTAATGATTAATGATTAATTAATAGAATTTTAAATGATGAATGCTGTAAATTACTAGTATAATAATATTGAATGTAATTTAATTTAATACAATTTAATTCAGTTAAAATAAGTATAAATCGTGTAAATAAGTAGGTATCGAATTTAATTTTCTTTAGCGTAATTAAATGTAATATATTGATATATATAGTTATATTTAATATTATAAATAAATTTAATATTATAAATGAAATATATTAAATGTTTTATTATTTTATTCAAATAAAGTAAAATAACAGTAGTGTAAATGGCATGAATAAGTAGTATTACCTAATTATTGAATTAATGATTTATTAATTTAATTTAATTTCCAGAAACTCGGCAACAAAATACTTAAGGTATTTTGGTATAAGGTAACATTATGAATCGAAAGTTAAAACATAACACAATTAGAAAAAATCTGCAAATAATTGTGATATTGTAATTGTTATATCTGGTAGATCACTCACTGTCCCTCATATTGTGTATCTCTCCCTTTATCACTCAGTGGATGACTTGCAGATATCCTGTTACCGTATCATGTGCAGTATCTATTCCCTGGGCACTGTAAAGACCCCTCATGCTGAGAAGTAAGAAGCAGCTTTGCATATACATGTTTTTATCTATATGAGCCATTTTTACCGAATGTGTTATGTTAATGAACGTTTTTGTTGCGATATCACAGCCAAAGACCAGCTCTAGGAGAATGTCTGGCTCATCTGGCTGCTGCCATGCCTGTTGCATTTCTGGAGCCTCTCCTCAACGAGTTCAACACATACTCGGTGTACACTACCAAAACCCCACGAGAGAGAACAAGTCAGTAGCTCACTCTGAATGTATTCCATCTATACAGTAGGTGTTATGATCAACTCGCGCTTCCTTAACTGCCTTATCATCCATTTTTTAGTCCTGGGTCTGCCCAGTCAAGTGCAGGAACTGTGTCTGGACATCCCTGAGCTGGACCTGTTGATGAAAGAGATCGGGGATCTGGCAGAGTCTGGGGCCCGTTACACAGAGATGCCCCACGTGATTGAGATCACCCTGCCCATGCTGTGCAACTATCTGCCCCGCTGGTGGGAGAGAGGACCAGAGAACTTCCCAGAGCAGGAAGACCTTCTGTGCACGGATGTCACCTCGGAACAACTCAATCAGCTCCTGGGTAGCATCATGAAGATTGTCGTCAATAATCTGGGCATTGATGAAGCTTCCTGGATGAAGAGATTGGCAGGTGAGTGGAAACTAAACATGGAGTCTTCAAAAAATGGCAGTCAATACCAGGAATTTACTTATGGAGTTCCTCTTGATATTCCTCCGCAGTGTTTGCTCAGCCCATTGTGAGCAGGGCAAAGCCTGAGATGCTCAAGTCCCACTTCATCCCCACCATGGAGAAGCTGAAGAAACGTTGTGGAAAGGTGGTGGCCGAGGAGGATCAGCTGCGTATGGAGGGGAAGGCAGAGGTGGACAGTGAGCAGGGAACCATTCGTGATGAGTTTGCTGTGCTCTGCAGGGATCTGTATGCTCTTTACCCGCTACTCATCCGATACGTAGACAACAACAGGTATCTCTCATCCGCAGGAAGATTTTATGGTCCAAGTACTATTTCAAGTATTATTTTTGTTACGAGATTACCAACCGAAGTAACTTCAAATACTTTAAAACCTTTGCAGTAGTAAAGCCCATTCATACCAATAACAATAACTATATTAGCGTCCACACCAATGGTGTCCAGGTACCGTTTTAGGCTTTATTTTTGTTACAAGAACACCAAGAAATTTACATTTTGACACTTTGAAGTCTTTGCAGAGTAAAGGCCTTTCACACCAAGAACAATAACTGTATTAGCATCCAAACCAACAGACGATAACGTTGTTTATTATAAGCGCATGCTACAGTTATGTAGTCTGCTGCTTGAAATACATAAAGAGATAGTTCACACAAAATAAAAATGTTCTGTTGATTTACTCACAAGGAAGGCAATCCAAGGAAAATCCAAGATGTAGGTGATTTATTTTTCTTTAGTAGAACAGAAGATTTAGCTGAACCCAAGATCCTTGGTATGATGGCCCAGTAGTGCACAACGTACTGAAATCTCCACAACACAACAAAATCGCCACAACACACCGCATAAGACTAATTTTGTTGTGTTATGCTAATTTCGCTGTGTTCTGGCTTGTTTCCATTGTGTTGTGTGAACAACATGAAAAAATACTATAGTAATTTATAGTAAATACTATAGTGTTTTTGAACCATACTATAGTAAAGTACTTGAATTAATTTGTTGTGGTAATTCTATAGTTGCTGTGGTAATATAACATATATAGTAATATAAACAAATGACTTTACCCAATACTGTACTAAGTATTGTACTTTCTACAACTATAGGGTATATTATACTACAATACACTACAGTTTACTGTAGTAAAAACTAAAGTATACTACAGTATTTATTACAGTTTATCAGTTCACTATAGTTAATACTACAGTATGCTGTAGCATTCATTAACAAAGTTATAGTTGTAAATACTATAATATATACAGAATAATACACTTTACTATAGTATGGTTAAAAAATACTATAGTATTTACTATAAATTACTATAATATTTTTTATGTGGGGAGTTTTGTTGTGTTGTGGTTTGTTTGCGCCGTGTTGCAAATTGTTTCCATTGTGTGGGGGCTTGTTTTCATTGTGTTGTGTGAATTTCATTGTGTTGCGGCTTGTTTACGTTGTGTTTAGCTAATTCATTGTGTTGTGGCTTGTTTCTGCTGTGTTGCGCCTTGTTTCCGTTGTGTTGTGGCTTGTTTCCATTGTGTTGTGCTAATTTTATTGTTTTGCGGCTTGTTTCCATTGTGTTGTGCTAATTTCATTGTTTTGCGGCTTGTTTACGTTGTGTTTTGCTAATTTCATTGTGTTGCGGCTTGTTTACATTGTGTTTTGCTAATTTCATTGTGTTGCGGCTTGTTTACGTTGTGTTTAGCTAATTCATTGTGTTGTGGCTTGTTTCCGTTGTGTTGTGGCTTGTTTCCATTGTGTTGTGCTAATTTCATTGTTTTGCGGCTTGTTTCCATTGTGTTGTGCTAATTTCATTGTTTTGCGGCTTGTTTACGTTGTGTTTTGTTCATTCATTGTGTTGTCGCTTGCTTCTGCTGTGTTGCGCCTTGTTTCTGTTGTGTCGTGGCTTGTTTCCGTTGTGTTGTGGAGACTTTGTTGTGTTGTGCACTACTGGGCCACCGTACCTTGGTGATTCATAAAAAGCAAGTCAACGGCTTACAAAGAAACAAGCAAAACAAGATTAATATCTGTGGCTTCTGACAATATACTGAGGTCTTATGAAGCCAAACGATCATTATTTACAACATTATTGGGAAAAAAATCATTCTTAAAGTGATTAAAACAATATTGTTGCTCTGTAGCTGTGGTGTGGACTTCCCTATTCTCATAGAATTATAACCTTTATTAAAACTTTATGGTTATTTGTTATAGTTATCATCCTTAGTGTGAATGACCCTTAAGACTGTCGTTCTGGAGATTTGGTTCTTTCTGTCGTTTAAAGGGCGAGGTGGTTGACCTGTCCTGACCCTGATGCTGAGGACCTCTTCAGGATGGTTGGAGAAGTTTTTATCTTCTGGTCCAAATCTCACGTAAGTCTGTTATTCCCTTTCTATAATTAAAATCCCATTGTCTTGTCTCATGTCTAGTTTCTTCTCGCCTCTTTGTCTCCTTGTCTCCTCCAACACGTCTTTAACTTCTTTTCATATCTCATTTTGTTTCTTTTCATCTTGTCTCCTCTTGTTTATTGTACTTTCACTTCTCTTGTCTCCTTTTCTCTCTTCTTGTCACTCCTCCCATTTCTTTCCACTTTTCTAATAACTATTTTATTATTCTTTACAGAATTTCAAACGCGAGGAGCAGAATTTTGTGGTGATGAATGAGATCAACAACATGTCCTTCCTCACTGCTGACAGCAAAAGCAAGATGAGCATGGTGAGTTTGTCCACTTACTGCTGCTCACATCTGTGCAAAATTGACATTTGAGTTTAAACGTTACATGTAAAAGTTGTGTACGTTCTCCATCATGTCAAAATGTTATTTAATAATTGGTTTCTAGAATTTTTTTAATGAAATGAAAATGGTTAGATTTGTTAAAACTCCATTTCTTCAGACGACTGCTGACCTCATGTCCTGTTCAGGACAGACACGGTGTTTATAGAACAGTGGGATTATAGATCCATTGATGTTTTTCCTGTCTGTGAGGGTTTAAGTTTTAATAGAGCTGTCTCTCTCTGTGTCCTGTCTCGCTGTGGATTCGGGGTGTGTAGGCCGGAGACGGAGAGGTCAGAACGCGTTTCTGCACGATAAAAAAGAGCTGTGCTGATCGCATGGCCCACAAGCAGGGCTTTTCATCAAACTCCCACACACTGGCAAACACACATATACACAACAGCCAGAAGTCCATACCCTCATTCATTGCCAGTGTGTGTGAGGTTTGTTGGTACTTTGTTTGATGAAAGCCCTAAGCCATAGACTTTAGTCTCAGGATCATGGCACCCCTTTTCAGCTGGATCTTTAACTCTCGCTGGATCTGAGTTCCATCGTCCTGACAGTGATTTTGATTGATGTGCCTCTGATGGATTTTGACTGCTGCAAGTTCTTGCAGAGTTGTCTGGTTCCTTTTCTTTCTTTTAGTGCTGTTGTCCAGTTTGATGTTAATGTTTGATGTTACTGTTTTTTCCCCACAAGTTCTGGTGGTGATGCTCCCTCACTAGGAGCAAAAAAACTCATTATCAAAAATACATTGTCAAACCATTACCCATCACTTAATCTTCACAGATTTCAGGGAAATGTATGAGCACATTGGTAATGTAGGGAGGGAACATGACTTTTCCTATAAAGGGAACAGTTCTCATTACATCTCTCATCTAATATTTCCCTCCCTTGTTTAATTCACTGTATCCAATTAAATGGTACTCTCCGCTTCTTACATTTGATTAATGTGACTTTTGTGTCCATTCTGTTGACAAGTTATTAATTGACATGTTACCCAAACCCAACTCACTTGCTCACTTCCCTAAAAAGTTTGTCTCTGTTAGGTGTTAGCTAGCACAATGATACTATTCACTTTGCAGGATACCACCTCCTCCTCTGTGCTGTGAGGCGGCCATTACTGTAGCACCATCTGTTATCTCCTCTCCATGGGTGCCCCTCTCTGCCTCAGAATACATTAATTTAATCTCTTTTGGTCTCATCTCCCTACTGTTATCTGCTCTCATCTCATCTAGTCTAGTCTCTTCTTTTCTCATGTCTCTTCTCCTTGTTTTCCTCTCTTGGCTTGTCTCATCTGCTTTTATCTAGGGCTAAACGATTAATTGAAATAAAATTGAACATGGTTATCAAATGTGTTTATCAAATCGCAATGACTGTGATTTACTAAAATAATCAATATGCACTGTTTTTCAGAGTAAAGCTTAGCACTGTGTTCATTTACACGCGAGCAGCTCATGAGCCAGTGTTTTTAGTGTCTCCATCTCTGCATGTGAGATACTAAAATCTTGAAGTTTGCATCTTTTATAATATGCATTTAAAAATGCAACACATACCAAAATGTTACCAGAATTTAAATGAGAAGCATTTATAATATAATAAAAGCTCAGTTGTTTAACATCTGAACATGAAGAAAATAAGACACAAATATTAGTATTGTAATTTTACAGTACTGTAAAATAAAATTATTATATATTTTTTATCTCTACAGTGAATTGATTGTATTACAATAAGATTTCTTCTATATATTTTGTTATATATCAATTATAAAGATGTTAGTAAATATTATTTTACTTATATATAACTTATATAGTTATATTGATATATATTCACTGATTTTTTAACAAAGGGAGTGCTGCAGCTCTGACGTCAAAACCTTTAAGACTAATTTGCCACAGGTTTCTTGAGATTTTTAAAATGGGGCTTTTCAATTCATGAGTAAAATAAGGTCTGTGGTAAACATAAATTGACGGTAGTTTGGCATTTTGTTGTACAGTGTAAATTGTACAGTTCTTCTGTAGTTACTTATTAAACATATGAAGAGTTTATCTGCAAAAACAGACAACTCTGTTTTTTTTTCATTTTCAAAAATCATGTTTTTTTATTATGTTATCATACGTTTACAGTATGGGTGTGTGTGTGTAATTGACGTTGTAGAGCAAAACATCAACGTATCGCCAATTATGTTTACCACAGACCTTATTTCACTCATGAATTTTAAAACCCCAAAAACCCATAGACAAAAAAACAGAGGGAACCAGGGACAAATTAGTCTTCTAGGTCTTGACGTCATAGCCGCCGAACTCTATTTTGCAGCCCTACAAACAGGCACAGCAAACCTGGAGCTCTTTAAAAAGTTATATTAAATTAAATTAAATTAAATTTTTAAATAAATAAAATAATGAATAAATACCACAGTTTTTGTCAGAAAAAAAAAAAACACAATTTGATTTTTTTTCCCCCCCAAATATGCAGCCCTAGTCTCGTCTCTCTTCTCCTCTTATCTTGTCTAGTCTCCTCTCATGTCTCGTCTTGTCTAGTCTCTTCTCATCTTCATTTTGCTTTTGTCTTGCATCTCATCTCATGCTGAAAGGCCAGAGGGAGCTCTTGTTGTAGAAGGCAACAGTCATTAATGACGTCTTACAGGCACAGACTCAGAGAGTGTGTGAGAGATGGAGCGGCCCCAAAGCCTAGTGTTGTTTTTAAGTGTGCAGTGCTAAAGGGTTGGCAACCTTACACCACTAACAATGAGACTGCTGTATGTTTAGCTCTAATATTTCCTAATAGACTGACTGATAAAACATGTCCTTGAAGCATGGTGTTATTTTTCCTCAGTGCTAGTTTGGTAAATTCCCCCATTTCCTTGTTAATCTATAAAACATAGAAAATAGCCACCATTAACACATTATTTAACAATGCAAAAGCTGTAGCTAATCATCAACTATTCAGAAAGCAAGACACTTACAGAAGGGAGATGTTTACAGAGAATTGTTTCTGTATTCACATTATTCACTTAGAAAACATCCCTCTAAAGACTGTTTTTGTCAATAAAATCAGTCTTTCCTACAACAAATCCATATTCTTTTCCCAAAACAGCCTGTTTGTGGCACAAACCTGTCTTTCTAGGTAAGAGCATCCTTGTGTCAGTCTAACTCTACAGAGTTTTTATAGGGTGGAGGCTCAGATGTTGAGCGGGCCAAGAAGAAGCGCCGCGGGGACCGTTATTCCGTTCAGACCTCGCTGATTGTAGCGGCCCTGAAGAAACTGCTCCCCATCGGCCTCAACATGTGCTCCCCTGCAGACCAAGAGCTCATAAACATGGCCAAGATCCGCTACTCTCTGGTATTTAGCCACATGTTTAGCCATATAGTTTGATTAGGATAGTTGATTTACTGCCAAACAACACAAGAAAACTCTTATACTACTGTTCAAAAGTTTTTGAAACAATGCCGCAAGTCTGCATTTATCAAAAATACAGTAAAACTGTAATATTGTGTAATATTATTACAATTTAACATAGCTGTTTTCTATCTTAATATATTTTAAATAGTAATTTATTCCTGTGATGGTAAAGTTGAATTTTCAGCAGCCATTGCAGTCTTCAGTGTCACAAGATCCTGCAGAAATAATTTTAATATGCTGATTTGGTGCTCAAAAAAAAAATGTATTGTCAATGTTGAAAACAGTTGCTGCTTAATATACTTCATATACTTAATATACAATCATAATTTTTTTTTAAGGTCATTTGATGAATACAAATTTTAAAAGTACAGCATTTATTTGAAATATAATTTTTTTGTATCATTATAAATGTCTTTATTGTCACTTTTGATCAATTTAATGCATCTTTGCTAAATAAAAAATGAATATAAAAAAATAAAAGTATTTCTTTAAAAAACAATCTTACTTACCCCAAACCTTTGAAAGATAGTGTGCATTGAATTTTGTTGACTCTTTGGTGATTTGAATGTTACAGAAAGACACCGATGAAGAAGTGAGGGAGTTTCTGCAGAATAACCTGCATTTACAGGGAAAGGTAAGTACAGACACAGCCAAGTGAAGAAAACATCTTAAGTATAGTATAAGTGTCTGTGAGTACACATCTCTGTCTGTCTGTCTGTAGGTTGAGGACCCATCTATGCGCTGGCAGATAGCTCTGTATAAGGAGACCTCAGGTAAAGCTGAAGACGCTGATGTACCAGAGAAGGTTGTGAAGAGAGTTCAGGAAGTTTCGGCTGTTCTCTACCACATTGAGTTGGTGAGGCCTGTTTCCACATACACATGAAGTTACATGCTTATTTTCCTCAATCTTAAGCCATTTCTTCCTCTTCTTTGTCTTCCTTCAGACTGAGCATCCATTCAAATCCAAGAAGATGGTTTGGCACAAGCTTCTGTCCAAACAGCGTCGCAGGGCAGTAGTGGCCTGCTTCAGAATGACACCGCTGTACAACATCCCTAGGTAAGACACATATAACCTTACTTTAATGCTGTCCAGGAGTATAGTGGGATGCACAGACTTATTTTTCCTTTTATTTCAGGCACCGGGCATCTAACATGTTCCTTAATGGTTACAAGCGCAATTGGATTGAAAATGAGGGCTACTCTTTTGAAGACAAGATGATCGATGACTTATCTGTAAGTCTGTATATCCATTTACACTCCCTGAGTACACACTCTTGAGTGTAGTTTGTTCAGTGTTGTTTCTTGCAGAAAGCAATGGAGCAGGAAGAAGAAGAAGAGGAAGAAACCGAATCAAAACCAGACCCCCTTCATCAGCTCATCCTTCACTTTAGCCGCACAGCTCTCACCGAGAAAGCGTAAGCAAATGGCTCTGTGGTTTAGTGAATGGGATTTCTTGACAGGATTTCTTCTTAAGTAAAGTCACAATTTTCTATGTAGCGCTTTTTATAATACACAGAAATAAACAGGAAAAATAACAGTGTTTCAAAGTTGATCAATTATGAAATCACTTTAATTTCAGATGTAAAGCAGCTCTACCGAAGACGGTTGCAAATATTCAGTTCAAATTAGTTCAAAGTTGATTCAGTTTAGTTTTTATAACAGTGTTGCAACGTTCGTCAATTATGAAAGAAATTCAATTCAGCTAATAACAGCTCCACATTGTCATTATTCAATTTCAGATTATTTCAATGTTGAACTAAGAGCTTAAATTAGTTTAATAACAGTGTCAATGTTGCTAAGATAATCAAATACTAAATTCAGTTCAGCTGTAAAGCAGCTCTACAGAAGGCAATAGTATTAATATTCAGCTCAAGAAATTTCAATATTGATTCAGCTCAGTTTAATGACGGTCAATAGCCCCTTTCACACCGCAATACAAGTAAATTGCCGTAAAATTACCGAAACGACTTTACCAGTAAATACAAAAATGCACTGTTCACACAGGCAAGGACCTTCCGTCATTTTACCAGTAAAGCGCCGTTCACACATCAATTTCAAAATACCGGTAAATTCTGTGACATCATTATTGGAAATGACCTCTAAACAGCTGCGCCCCCTGGTGTTGTGTTTGTAAACATGGAGGGGTATACGCAGTCAGTGTTTTTGTTGATGTTTTTATTTTTATCAAATGTTCACATTCATGCAGCTGCATTTGGCCCAGAGACATCGTATTAGATGACTTCAAACCGAACTACACAGCGCAGAGTAAATGCGTCATCTGCATCAGAATGTTATGATTGGCCCAGAGTAGATGTCTTACGTCAGCGGGTTCTGAATTCGTACATGCTCATACCGGCAATCTTGTTCTGCGTTCACACAGAACACATTACAAGTAATTTACTGGTAATATTACAACTTCTCATATTGGTCAATTGGTTCCGGCATTCGTTCGGTATTTTTGAAAAGGTCCTGTTCACACATTATCTCTTAATGGTAATTTACCAGTAAAGACTGCATTTGTGAAAGGGGCTAATGTTGCAAAGTTCATTCATTTTGACATAATAATCCAGCTCAATTCATTTAAAAAAATCACTTTTTTGAACTCATCTGATTGTGTTAGAACTAAATAGTCAGATAGCAGTCAAACTGATCATATTTCTGACATTTTTTCATCCTCACTGCAGTAAACTTGAAGTGGATCATCTATATATGTCATACGCTGATATAATGGCAAAAGTAAGTCATGAATCTAACTTTAAGACTTTTATGCCTTTGTTTAAAGATGTAATGCGAGCTAACCTTACGTATCTCTCTGTTCAGAGCTGCCACATTGGTGAGGAGGACGAAGGGGGAGAGGAGGGGGGCGAGGAGCCATCCTTTGAGGTGCGACAGACAGAGATGGTATGGGGGGGCCTGGGGCTGGGGCCATGGGAGTCAGCGGAGCCTACAGCTACAGCTCCTGACACGCACTGAGTGAACACGTCCAGAATCACTGCACCCCGCACACTCGATGTCTCTTACTGTGCCTCTCATCCTTTCAGCTCTCCTCTGTCTCTCTTTCTCTTTTCTCTTTATACCTGTTGTGGACTGATCTGTGCACTCCTTTGCTGAATTCTGAGTCTTTGTCTCTTTAACAGTTTATCTTTGTGTTATTGCATGACTTGAGCGAGTGCAGAGAGATGGCTGCACACAAAACAGATGGAGAAAAAAAAAAACAGAACAAGACATGCTGAACACATCACAGTTTTGACCAATTTGGCTTCATTTGTAGACTGGCAACAACAAACAGGAAGCTAATAGAGGTGTGAATAGTTTTTCTAGCACTTTCTCCCCAGCTGGGAGGCCAATAATGCAAAATATTAGCAAAATAGGCTGCCTCAGCCCTCAAAACAGCATTGTTGTTCTCTCAGGCTATTTAGAGTAGTGTATTATTAGTGCTGTTGATGATTTCTGGAGTGTGTGTTTGTGTGTGAGATTTAAGTACGCACTCATACACACACTCACCAAACACCTTAACTGGTCTCCTAATACATTACCAGTCCCACCTCTCCAGAACCCTTTCTTCTCTGTGTTTGTAGGCAGTCGCCTGTAGTTTTCCATTCTGTCTGCATCTTTTGTATCTCACAGTTTTACTGATCTACTAACCCTAAGGACTTTTTTGTCCTTGCTGATATGATTTAAATTCAGAAAATATATCTTCACCTTCTCACCTGGCCAAAAAGATTCAGGTTGTGGGAGCTTCAGTTGCTCAATTCCATAACCTTGTGAGCTGATAACCTACGCAGCATTTTAAAGGGATAGTTCACCCAAAAATGAAATTTACCGCTTCATTTATTTCCCCTCAATCCATCTTAAGTGTATATGACTTTCTTCTTTCAGATGAATCCAATCGGAGTTATATTAAAAATGTCCTGGCTCTTCCAAGCTTTATAATGACAGTGAATGGGTGTTGATATTCAATAGTCCAATAGAAGTCCAATAAAGTGTAACCATCCATCATAAAAAGTACTCCACACGGGGGTAAATAAAGTGAATTGAAGTGAAGTGAATTGTTGCTTTTTTGTAAGAAAAATAACCATATTTAAAACTTTATAAACCATAATGTCTAGATTCTGCTAACTGTCGTACGAGACATGCTTGCTTTTTTTCTAAAAATCATATGGTTTTTGTACGATCCTCATCGTATGAATTTATCTAAAATCGCCGCCTCAAAAAGTAGTTACACTTTCCCTTCAGAATGGTTTGGAAATGCTCAACCATAAATGGCTTCAACCATAAAATGTAGTTTTTAGAATATTTACAGTATGTTTAATAATTATTATTGTCTATTGTTAATATCTAAATAATGCAAGAATAATAAAAAAAAAAACATAAGACTTAGGGCCAGATTTACTAATAGCTTGCTCCAGTGCAAACCATCTTTTGGCGTTAAAATATTACTGTCAAGATTTACTAAAGGTGCGCAGTGAAGAATAAGCGCTGAAAAGGCGTGGACAGTTATTTGTGCGCCTGACCTTATTGAATATGCATTTCTAGGAGTTTCCCTTTCAGACTCAAAATAAAAATTAAAATGAATCACACAACGCGATTTACTAACATTTGCGGTTGTCAAATTATTAGTATTTGCACCATTATTTAATGCCCCAAAAATCATATCTTAAAGCAGGTGGTAATTTGCACTGCTCTTGGTAGATTGCGCTGGTCATTATGGAAATGATCTGTCTGATCGTACCATTATTTAATGCCCCAAAAATCATATCTTAAAGCAGGTGGTAATTTGCACTGCTCTTGGTAGATTGCGCTGGTCATTATGGAAATGATCTGTCTGTGTTCTTTAATGTGCGCATTGTCAGTAAATCACCCGCAGAATTTTGCCCTCCCATCGGTGCTTTTATGGAATTGCGCTCTAACGCTAATTTGCCCTGTTTAGTAAATCTGGCCCACAATACCTATTGTTTACTCAAATTACACAGATTCATTTTGGCCTTAATAGTATTGTAACAGAAAGTAGAATAAATGTCTGGGTTGTCATCTAGTAATCATGATAATTGCGACATGGCCTGAAGGCTGCATAAATATGTCTGTGTTGGTGGTGAAGGTTTTATGAAGGCTGACAGAATTTTCTGGATTTAGATCAGGCCTGTATGTGATGACCTTGTGTGTCTCCAAAAGTGTCTCCATGTCTTTGTTTTGAATTGGAACAAGTCTTTTTCTCTGTACTCACCAAAGACTACAGTAAAAGCCTGCACAGACACACACAAACACATTCAGAGCATCACATTACAGAAAGAACACGCTTTACATATTTCCATCTAAAACAACAGGTAAAAAAACACACATTTAATTAATTACAAAGATGATCAATACAGTATTAAGTCACACAAATTGTAGGACATGGCCTGGCTCTCAGGGCGGGGTGGGAGTGGGTGGGGCTTCATGCTGGGGTTGGGATGCTTGGGTGCTTTTAGGGGTGGGTTCAGCTTAAAAATCAGCCCGCTTGATGCAATGTATGTACTTGTATAATCCTTTTTGTCAACAGGGTATCATCACCACCCAATTTCAAATGGGTCACTTCGATAAATGTTCAACTCTACAGAGAACAATTTCTTCCATTTATTGTGAGATATATTATTGTTGTGAATATGCCGTAACAATATGCTACATACAATGCAATATGCTAAGTAGTCTCTAAAACATTGAAAATGAATAACAGTCTCAGACAAGAATTCACTATACAATAACTTCTAAAAAGTAGCCAATACTGTAGTATACTCAAATGCTTTTAGTTTTGGTTTTCACTAGTAGTTTTAACATAAAAATAAATTTTTATACACTACCGTTCAAAAGTTGGTAAATTAAATAAACATTTTAAAGTAAATATAAAATAATACTTTTATTCAGCTATTTTATTCATGTTAATTTGATTGAACATTTACAGTGTTAAGAAGATCTGTACAGTATTTCAATCAAATGCTGTTCTTTTGAACTTTCTATTCATCATAGAATCCTGAAAAAAAATCACAGTTTCCGCAAAATATTGAGAAGCACAACTTTACTTTTATTTATAAATTGAAAAATATATTTTTTATGTCATACTTTGCTGCCATAAGCTGATTTAGCAGTCGTGGTGTGAGGGTTTGTAAGAAAGTACAGCACCCAGCTGTATGATGTAGTTAAAACAGAGGGAAGAGCCAGTAGTATCATACAAAGGTGCCTCAATGTTCAGGGAGAGCAGGTCTGCTTGCTGTAGTCTAACGTTTGTGCCAGTCAGCAAACGTGAACGGCTCAAATAACGGACACATGACTAATAGCACTTGTGGTTTGGATTAGAAAGAGTGTGTAAGCTGTGTGTATGTAGATGAATGAAGAAAACAAGCATAAGCGCTAATTAAGAAGTAAAAACTGGTATAAAAATAGTCAGTTCACCACATTTTCATTAATAATTTTAATACAAGACATTTTCTCAGGTATTCAGGGAGAAACCAAAAATAGAAACTCAAAAATAGCTTTTTTTAAACTTTACAAGATAGAACTTTTTAAACTTTACTAGATGAAATTTTAATCATCCTTCTTGTCAAATAGAACTTATATAAAATAGCTATAACTAATTTATATAAAAAATAGTGTAATGCTTAGTGTATGAGTGTGTGTGTGTGTGTGTGTGTGTGTGTGTGTGTGTGTGTGTGTGTATGTTGGATGGTCGTGGGGAAGGGGTATTTAAAGCCCGGCATCATTATGACTGGACTGTTTGTTTTCATCTAATAGGAGAAGGAGATGGAAAAGCAGAGGCTTCTGTACCAGCAGTCCCGTCTACATGACCGCGGAGCGGCTGAAATGGTTCTGCAGATGATCAGTGCTTGCAAAGGTACACGCACAATCACTTACAACACATGTATTTGGACTATGACAAAAACAAAAAGTAAATGCCAAGTTCTTTCATGAAACGCTAGATGGCGCAGATGGGTCGTTAACGCAATGATTGTAACCCTCTTGCAAGAGGCAGAAAGTCTGTCGGGGAAACACGGGCTCTGAATGGCCTGTGGCACGAAAGGATCGAAACAAGAAAGTACGCATCCTTCAGGTCGATTGCTGCAAACCCATCTCAGGGATGGATGCACCCGAAGATGCGCTTCTGCGTGAGCATCTTGAACAGTAGCTTGTGAAGGGCCCAGTTCAAGACACGCAGATCCTAGATCGCTCGTAACCCACCGCCTTTCTTGGGTACAATGAAGTAAGGGCTGTAAAACCCCGTCTTCATATCGGCTGGAGGGACCGGCTCTATTGCATCCTTCGCCAGTGAGACTGCGATCTCTGCACATAAGACAGGGGCATCTGCAGCCTTCACTAAAGTGAAGTGGACACCCCTGAAATTGCTCCTCCACTTGCCATCAGGTTTGGCGGGGGCCTGGACGGGCGGGGCGGCTTCCCTGCGACCAGCTCCATGGCGCTGCTTTGCTGGAGGCTGCTGCGTTTGCTGTGCGGGAGCTGAACTGAGGCGCTGCCGCCGGCAGCCGGGTGGAGGCAGCAGCTGCACGCTGGGGCAGGATGTGCTTAATGGCCTCGGTCTGCTTCTGTGCGGCGGAGAACTGCTGGGCAAAATTCTCCACTGCGTCGCCGAAGAGGCTGGTCTGGGACACGGGCGTTCAAGAAACCGGCTCTTGTCGGTCTCCCGCATGTTGGGCAGACACAGCCAGAGATGGCGCTCCTGGACCACCATAGTTGACATCACATGGCCCAGAGACCACGCAGTGACCTTTGTCGCATGTAGCGTGAGGTCAGTAGTTCTCTGAGTTCTCTGAGAACTTCTGGGTCGTGACCACCCTCGTGCAGGTCCTTCAGTGCCTTGGCCTGATGAACCTGCAATAACGGCATGGCTTGTAAGGCGGAGGCAGCTTCCCCGCAGGCCGCATAAGCACTGCCGATCAGAGCTGACGTGAACCTACAGGCCCGGGAGGGAAGTGACGGCTTGCCCCGCCAGGTGGCAGTGGTATTTGGACACAATTGCATCGCTACCGACCGCTCCACCGGAGGGACTTCCCTATACCCCCGCGCTGCCCCACCATCAAGGAGGGTTCGGGACGCAGTGGAGACTTCCACTTGAGCCCAACCCTCTCGGCGACCGCAGGCAAGCATAGCCACCATTTCCGGATCCGCCTGATCATCATCTCCCGAAAGGTCTGGCTCACCCTCCGATGCAGCGATCGACATCCGATCTTCGGGGGAGCACCGAAGGATAGGAATGGTACCCCACGAGAGGGTCCAGCCCATTCCTTGGGCAGCTCCACTGGCTGCGGAGTGCCGGTGGAAGGAGGAGCCCCCAGAGCTTGGTTCCTCGGAGGGGAATTCCTCACTGTCATCATAAGACCAGCCAGGCGACTGCCAGAAGTAGCGTCCCCCCCCCGGCTCTTTCCAGGGGAAACGCTAGATCTAGGCAGAGGCACTGGAACCCCGCCCCTTTTCAGGAAACGGAGCCTGGTCCGCAACTCCGCGATGGTCATCCTCCTGCAATGAGAGCATGACTCGTCCACAAGCGCTGCCTCAGCGTGCTTAACGCCCAGACACGTGAGGCAGCGATCGTGACCATTGCCTGTCGCCAGGTAACGACCGCATCAAGAAACGCACGGGTGGAAAGTCATCTTTAAAAAGACGCTACTTTAAAAAGACGTCAACCCGTGAATGCTCTTTTAGAAATTGCTCTTTTAATGTGCTGAAGCACACAGAGGAGATGGCCGCTTGCAACACAAATGGGGGGTAGTGCAGCCTGATGTGTGCAACCCACTCAACATGGGAAAAAAACCACCGCCGCTAAAGCGCCATTCCGCCAACACGAGAGCTCTAAAGAGCGTGCTGAACTCGTTTCCTCAAAGCAGAAGTCAGGAGCAGGACGATATGACCGCTCAGCTCCGAAGCGAAAAGCTAAATATGCTTTGCACCTGCTGCCTAGTTATACTCACGCTGCGATCGGCGGCAGCTGGATGCAATCATCGCATGCCAATGTGCATTGGCTCGTTTAGTTTACACTCAAAGTGTATTGGTCTCTCTAAGCGAGATCCCAATTCGTCGCTCACCGACGTGACTCGGAGTGACCGACTGTAAGGGAACTACTTGGCACAAGCTGATTGGTTCATGTTATATACGCAGCCAATGAGCTTACTGCTTTACATTTAAATGGCTGGTTAGCATTCACTACAGCAATTCGCAGCACACTTTCAGAGTTCCTTTGAAACCCCCCACCTTCCCCAGCTCCACCTGTATAGATCTGCTACAGTTATTATATATGTTATTTGTGCAGCAGCAGTATGTTTTAAATACTCACAGCACTGTATCAGCGTATGGATTGGCAGTAGTAAGTTTCTGTACTTGCTTTGCAGCAGCAGCAGCAATAATCTACAACAACAGCAATAAGCAGCAGCAGCAGCGTAGTACATCTATTCCGCCAAATACATTAATTTTCATATCCATTACCATGCTAAAATCTTCAGAGAGTTGTCATGATAAAACTATTTTTAGTATTTTTAGTAACTATTCTATTTCAAATAAATGTTCTTTTGAATTTTCTATTCATCAAAGAATCCTGACAAAAAAAATCAGATTCCACAAATATATGAAGCAGCACAACTGTTTTAAACAACATAATAACAATAAATATTTTTCACATACCAAATCAGCACATTAGGATGGTTTCTGAATGATCATGTGACACTGAAGACTGGAGTAATGGATTCAGCTTTGCCTTCATAGGAATAAATTAAATTTTAAAATATATTCAAATAAATCACTTATTTTAAATTGTAATAATATTTAGCAATATTAGTGGTTTTACTGTAGTTTCGATCAAATAAATGCAGCCTTGGTGAGCATAAGGGACTTTTTTCAAAAACAAAAAATCTTATTGGCCCCAAACTTTTGAACTGTAGTATAGATCTTTATACTTTAAATACCCTTACCAGTTTGACTAACAATCACACAAGCTTTGGTCTCTTGTAATGTGTTTTAGGTGAGACTGGAGCCATGGTGTCCTCTACTCTCAAACTTGGCATCTCCATCCTCAATGGTGGCAACAGTGATGTTCAGCAGGTCAGCTGATAGTACTCTCTCTTTTAGTATAAGTAATATACCTGTGTAATTTCTTAAATGAAGTTACCATGCTAAACTTAACAGATTAACTCAATGCAACATTGACAAAAGTGTCTTGATGTCTTGTGACAGAGGATGTTGGACTACCTGAAAGACAAGAAAGATGTGGGCTTCTTCCTCAGCCTACAGGCTCTCATGCAAACCTGCAGGTACATGGCCGTCACTTTCTTTTATTTTATTGTTAACTTTAAAATGATAAGTATTATTTCTTTGATAATTATGTTGAACTATAGCAATATTTGCAACAAAAAGTGTCTTCTGCAGTGCTGACTATAGGTATTTGGCAGACTGGAGATGTATGATATAAATATGGCGTTTTGTTTGTTGACAGTGTTCTGGATCTGAATGCGTTTGAGAGACAGAATAAGGCCGAGGGTCTTGGGATGGTGTCAGAAGAGGGCTCAAGTGAGTCTAACATCACTGAGAACATCACATAGATTTGCATCCTCCGATCTCTCGCCTTTTTAGTGATTAGTTTAGGACCTATTCACACTATATCTGAATTTTCACACTATATCAGAATTTTCAGCATGAAAAATTCAAAACATTCACAACAGGAATTAAATGAGAACAGGAGTATACACTCCTCCATGGTGATTCATCATACTACTGTATGATGATCTGTTGTTG
>NW_015557074.1:385520-396744 GCF_001515605.1 Sinocyclocheilus anshuiensis
TAATCAGTATTTTTGTCTTATTTCTTGTATACATATCTATCTTACTTGAGAAGACAAATTGTATAGGATAATTAGACTTGTTTTCAGAAAACATATATTTTTAAAGTTTATTTTCTTAGCCTATTGGCATTTTACTGGTCTGAAGCATAAATCTAACAAAATTTAATGAGGTGCATGCTTAAAAAGAATTTGCCATTGGTGTGAGAAAAATAAACTTAATTCAATATATATTTCTTGAAAACAAGTATTAACATTTCAGCTTTGCCTCTTTAGATATGTTTACTGCAAAACTATACAAAAATATTGATTAAGGACATTATTTATTGCAGTTTTGTAATTTATCATGTGATTTCTTTGGTCCACAGGTGACATTTCCACTCTGTATGTGTAAGATTTAGACTGTTTGTGTAAGAGTGTTTAATGTGCGTTATCTTTGTTTCTTACAGAACCATCGTAGTGTATCTGTTTGTATTAGTCTGTTATATTTCCCATGCCGGAAGCCTACAATCCTACAATGTCCAACTCACTGCCTCTCTCTCTTTCTCCCTACCACCATCACTCCATTTCCAACCTCCCTGTATATGCCTTTCCTCTCTTTCTTGTTTTTCAGATATCAAGCTAGAACGTGGTAAATAATCTTGTCTCTATATATTTATCGTCACTCCCTCTTTCCTTCTGTCCCATCTCCTCCTGTCTTCCTCCTTTTTTCAGCTCTTACATTGTGAAGATCTCCTTTCGTTGGTGTGTAGTTTACCTGCATTTCATTTCGCGCTCAAGGGAACTTAAAAGAGAACTCTTCAGTCATTGCAAAGGTTTTGGGGCAGCCAACTCCTTTACGATTCTTATAAAACGATAGATGGATTCCACATTATGTAACTGTAATGCAATTCTTCTGTTTCCAGAGAAGTTTTCTTATACAGCTTGTCCTGTTATATGCAATGGCTGTAAAGATTCTTTGCACTTTGCCCTTGAGTGCTCCCTCACAGATCTACTGTAACTCCAGCATTCACTGACTGATTGAGAGGAAAGAAAGAAATTTGTCTTTTCTTTTCTGATCAGTTTTCTCTGAGGAGATCACAGAGAACTGTGGTGACCAGTGTCACCAAAACCATGAAATGATTTGCAGATTCAGGAAACTTTATCCCCTAAAATGAGCCATCTAGTATTATTTGAACCATTCTTTCAAATAACGAGGTGCCATTTTTACTTCAGAAGAACAAAAGCGTCCGACATGGGACAGTATAATGTAGAAATTATTTAGTGTTTAGTCTCTAGAGCATTTTTTAACCTTCATTAGTGGTCATCAGTAACATTAACAAAACTCATCTTCCATTTCATTCTTATAAAATTTGCCCAGATTTGCTCTCCATAAATTGCTCTCCATACAGTTTTCCAAATCTTGTCTTACACCTCTTGTGCTTTGGACATGAATGATCGAGTCATTTTGAGTACCAAGTCAAACCAACCAACAAGGAAAATAGAGATCTTGTTTTTAGTTTTTTACAATTACGACAAATGTTTGCCAGTGTTCAGCAAATATGAGAGTGCATATATGAGGATGCTTTCACTCTAAAGAGAGAGCACTCAGACAGCTCATCTTAAAGCAAGCTCTTTAAAAAAAAAACTATTTAAAACCATGACACAATAAAAAAATGTGACACAAAGTTCTGAACCACATCAAGCCAGTTAGAATGAAAAAAGTGTGCGCTTATGATTATTGTGCTCATCTGCAGGCAGCACAAAATGACCACTTTTGAGTAGTTGAACAGCGAGTCTTGGGCAAGAAGCACCATACCACCGTTATCGTATAAAAAAATTTAAAAAATAAGATATTTCAAGAATTGCACTAAGGAACATTTTTCTTAGTAGATATCTTAAGAAGATTTTCATGAATTTGGACCCAGAACACTCAAGCAAATGCTTATCAATGTTAAACCCCAATGGAGGGATGCAATTTTGAGAGCTTTATGGAGAGCATTTCAAAGTGAATATCTTGAAGGGTTAAACAGGCCTACAGATTAATGGAAGCAATTGAAAGTTTAAATTAACAGCTTGCTGATTTAACATTCATTCATGCTTTAAAGTTGACTTGACTTATATCCTAGCCAGTGCATCCTGAAACTATAGATGGCCAAAATGTAATGCATGATTTCTATGACAAAAATTTTTTATTAATTAATTATGATTACAACAGTATTTTTATTAATTATTACACTTGAATTAAATGATATTGTAATTGACAATACATTTGCATAAGTTAATTCTTTGAATTGTGTTTTAATGACATAGATAGCAGGGCACTCATAAAGATGTAACCAGTGTGGTTTTTTTTTATTCTAATTTCTATGTTTTGGTGATTTTAAGTTTTGTGACACCTGTTTTAAAATGTTTTAATTGTTTCAATGTTCTTTTTTTTAGCTAACCTCGTTTCCAGATACTCACTCTCAGACTGATATATATTGGGCACTAAATCTGTGTGATGTGTATTAAATGTATTACTTCCCATTTCTTGACATCTTTGAATGTATTTTATTCAGAAAAAAAGCTTAATTTTTATAAGATAATAATTTTTTTCCCACACAATGGTATTTTTCATGTTTTTCTTATTAGTCTTACTCTTGTCAAATAGCGTCTTATTCCATCACATGTACTTCGTAGCACATTACTCCGGCTCATCTCTCCCTTCCACTTCTCTCCCACACCTCCAGGAGTGCAGTAGATCTATTTTGCATGATTGTGTGTCTGTGTGCGTTTTTTTGACCAAAACTCTTCTCCATTTGTGTCCTTCATGAAGAACTCACTGTGTAGTGTGTCATTTCAGTGTCTGTTGCGTTTATCCATGTTCCATGTCTGTTATATCCCTGTGTATTTCCGTACACGGTGACGTTTCCTATCAGTTAGTGTACAGTATAAATGTTATAAATGTCCCTTCAAAGTGACTGTATTTTCAATGTGTGATCTATCAGACTGTATGTGTGTGTCTACTAGTGTTGCCATTCTGGGAGAGGGGAGGGCTTTAGTCTGTGGATTCAATGTGGACATCAGGTCTCTGCCTCCCCTTTCCACGTTTGCTGGTCTGCTCTGCAGTGAACAGCTAAACGGATGTGCCACAGCAGGTCTTTGTGGTTCACTAACATGCTAATAGCTGGGCTGGAAGTGCTGTGAAGTGGTTATACTCACAGAACACAGACACCCTAATCACCCTGAATAGTGAAGGGATAGTTCACCCAAAAATGAAAATTATGTCATGATTCACTCACCCTTGTGTCGTTCCAAACCCATATGCTATTATTTTTTTCTATGAAACAAAATTGATAAAAGATTGAGGTCAATAAAAAATATGCAGAGATTATTCAGAAATTATTCAAAAAGGATGCATTACATTGATCAAAAGTGACAGTGAAGACATTTATAAAATGAAAAAGATTTGTGAAACTTTCTATTCAGGAAAAGTCCTGGAAAAAAATGCATTATGGATTCCAGCACAAACATTTTCGCCAATAATAACAATAAGAAAAGTTTCTTGAGCAGCAAATCAGCATGTTAGAATGATTCCAAAGGATAATGTGACACAGAAATATATTAAAAATCAAACTAACTGTAATAGTATTTCACAATTGTAGTTTTACTCTATTTTAATCAAATAAATAGCATTAGTGAGCATAAGAGGCTTCTTTTAAAAACCATTAAAAAATCTTACTAACCCCAAACTTTTGAATGGTTTTGAATGATGCTACATGCTGTAAAAAAAACTCATACAAGTAGTTCAAACCTATATACTAATATCTTCAATATGTTAGTATATCAATATACTATATTATATACTATCTACCATATCAATATTCTAAGTATAGTTCAAATCTATTAACATATTTACTGACATATCGCTTGAGACTTACTGTTATAAAAATTATAATTCAACTTTATTCGGAGTACTACTTGTGCACAATGCACATTTCTTGATATTAAGCCTAAAATATGTTTTAATGTCACAACTGATGAGGATTGTCTGATCTATGAAAAACATCAGTCTTTAAATGCAAAGTGTAAACTTGCAATAGTTCCACTTCAGCACAATCAAATATACTTCACTATATCTTTAGCTGGACTTCAGCACTACTTCCGCACAATTAAAGTGCATTTAGTACAAAATTAGTTTTTTTCAGTTTAGCAGACTGTAGGGATACCAGTTTAGTCTACTTAAAGTGCAATTGCAGGGTATTAAGTACATAAATATGATGATGTATTTGTAGTATACTTAGCATGAAATAAATGTATTTCAAATTTATTTTAATATATTTATTGTTCACTAGGGTATTATTTTTTTTTTTAACAAAATTCTAAACTTCCCTTCTGCCGGAACTCAAATGGCATGGAAAATAGCATATGGGTTTAAAATAACACAAGGGAAGTAAACAATGACAGGAGTTTTATTTTTGGGTTAACTATTTCTGTAATATAAAAAAGAAAAGAAAATAGTACATCTGCATAAAAATGGTCTGGTCATATTCCTATCTATTTTGTCACATTTTAGTTCACAAATTAACCATTTTAGTCTTTGAAATTAATTGTAAAAAAAATGTATGTCTATTAATTCACCACTTTATTTTGCATTTAGAGGTCTGTAGTGTAGTTCAAACTCTCATACAGTAAAGCACTGTTCAGGAGTTCTTCTCGCACATTCATGCTGTGTGTATGTGTGTGTCCCTGTTTAGAAGAGAAAGTGATGGCGGATGATGAATTCACTTGCGACATTTTCCGCTTCCTGCAGCTGCTCTGTGAAGGCCACAACAACGGTGAGATTCCTGAGATGTCCACCACTTCTGTTTACTCGCTGTAGTGTTTGAAGAGAAAATCATGGAATCATAAAAAGATGTGTTCCAAAAACATGAACATCTCAGTTAAAGTTTTGCCTTTAGCCCTTGCCTTTACATATACACTGTATCAATGTAACTTTTATTCACCAAGGACAGATTAAATTGATCAAAATTAACAGTAAAAAATACTTTTAAAATGTAAAAATAATTTTTAAAAAAATGTTCACATTCAACATTGTGTTCATCGAAGAATCCTGGAAAAAAATTGTATCATGATTTCCACGAAAATAATAAATGACATTTTATTAGATTATTTAAAAATGTAATAATATTTCACAATATTACTATTTTTTGCTGTATTTTTAATCAAATAAATGCAGCCTTGGTAAGCACAGTGACTTCTTTCAAAAGCATAAAACATCTTACTGATCCCAAACTGGTAGTGAAAATGTGTGAAATGCCTAATTATTTAAAAGAACAGCTGGTTTTGCATTACCGTCTTTCTCCAGATTTCCAGAACTATCTGCGCACACAGACAGGCAGCACAACTACGATCAACATCATCATCTGCACGGTTGACTATCTGCTCAGACTGCAGGTATAGCTTCATCTCGCCTTTCTTCCTCTACATATACTAGCACCAAAAGTATTTGGACAATTAAAAATGTGTTAATGGCATTGCGTTTGAGAACAAGAAAACAAATAAAGTGAATTTTTGTCCTCGCTCTTGTCTTTTTTTCTGTCTCAGGAGTCTATCAGTGACTTCTACTGGTATTACTCTGGGAAGGATATCATTGATGAACCAGGCAAGAGAAACTTTTCTAAGGCAATGACGGTTGCTAAACAGGTTTTCAACAGCCTGACAGAGTATATCCAGGTACTGATGTCACCACTATATGCAGTCAAGCTCTTTCAAACTGGCAAATTTCCATCTTTAACATAGTTTATCTTTTTTTTTTCACCATAGGGTCCTTGCACTGGTAATCAGCAGTCTCTGGCTCACAGCAGATTGTGGGATGCAGTGGTGGGCTTCTTGCATGTGTTCGCACACATGATGATGAAGCTAGCACAGGTAGGAACACACATGTTGAGCACAGACAGACCCCTAACGTGACTGATAAATCTTATTATATTGATCAATTTTATTACACCTAGAAGACCCCGGATATTTCTTCAACACTGTTCCATCAACACTGAATCAGTATCATCTGTATGTTGGTTTATTTTGACATTAAAATACTTGTCACTGAGTTTTGCCTAATTTCACCAGCTTTACACAGAGGAAATCAGAGAAAAAAATGCATTATTTTTTTTATTTTTTAAGTATTGCTGCAAAAAAATGTTTGTGAAAGTGTTTATAAGAGCAGGAATATTTGGAAGTTAAATGTTCCAAATGTACAGTTTTATAGTGTTTAACTTGCATTGAGCTTATAATTTGTGCAACAGAATAGAAGTCAAATGCATGTCATACATGTACATACTTATATATTCTATATAAGTATGATCAAAGTAGATTATTAAGGAATATTTTTTGGAGGTTGCATTTTTTTCTCAGTACTAATGTTTAATTATGCATAGTCTAATTAGTTCATTAATTAAAATCTCTTTTATTTAATACTTGTTTTAATAAGTTACTGATCCATTTACTAATTTGGGGTTGACTGTGGTTATTAACTCCCTGAGTCAGTTCCTACCTGTTTATATCGTAAATTATAGATATAGAAGAAACTTTATTGGAGTTATTAAAACATATAAGGAGACTTGGGGCCAGTTTTACTAAACAGGGCAAGTTCCAAATGCAATTCCAAAACAGCGCTGATGGGTGTGGAAAATTCTTGAAGGGTGATTTACTAACAAATGCACAAATTAAAGAACACAGAGGCAACATCTCATTTACATATCGACCAACGCAATATACCAAGCGCAGCGAAAATTAGCGTAGTCTCAAATAAAGAATAAATAAATAAAGACGCCACAGTACGTTGAAAAGAACCGGAGGCCAAAAAATGAAGGGTTGCGAGACGTTTTGATAGACCTGGTATTGCGTGACTCCCAAGCGGCAACCTCCCGCTCTCTCTTGTGAAACCAACACAGAAGTGACTAAAACTGCAATTCATCGACTGGTCGCTAGAGGCTGGCTCCAAAAGGGAGTCAGTCACATAGACTCCCCATGTTAAAATGCCCAACTTTACAGCAGAAAACTTTTTAGCAGCATCATATGACCCCTTTAAAGTTCTGCATAATTAAGGGTGTGGCCTCTTGAGTGACAGGTGGATTGCCGCTGCTGTCACCAAACACTATGTCCATGTTTTTATACAGTCTATGGTGACTCCTAGTTGAGGGTTCCAAGTCACCTTTTATTTTCTGAAGCAAATTAAAAATAACATGGCTTGGCAAACGATATGTTCAGAGAATGTGTTCTTCTGGCATTCCAAATAAATTAACACATGTGGAAAAATCCTCTCTCTTCTACCATGCGCTCTCTGTTCTCTGTGGTGCCTTCTCCTAACAACAACAATTGCAGCCATGTCAAGCGCAAAATAGTTCAAGACATGCTTTTTTTGTTTTCGTTAAATAATGGCGCAAATACCAGTAATTTGACGAGCGCAACCTTAGTAAATCACATTGCGTGATTCATTTGAATACTCTCCTCCCAAAAAATTTGCATCTGAAAGGGAAACTCCTACAAATGCATATTCAATAAGGTCAGGCGCAAAAATAACTGTCCATGCCTTTTCAGTGCTAATTTATTACTGCGTGTCTTTTGTAAATCCTGACTACTATTTTAATGCCAAAAGACGGTTTGCACTGGTGCAACCTGATAGTAAAACTGGCCCTTGGTTGTTAAATTTCTTTAGAGTATCATATATTTTATGGCAAGCTTTTCTAAAATGTAACTAAGATTTTAATTGCAGTTTAAATAGAGTAGAATTTGTCTGATTGTGTCGTTTATCGGTTTATTGGTTGATCGCTATTTCCAAACTTGATTATAGTGGATTATCGAATGGATTGTATTTCACACTGTTGTTATTCTGTTATATAAATGTTTGGTCCAGTATTGCCACTAATCCATGAATGTGGAACATGTTCACAGTGTGACGTGAATGTTGATGCTCTAGTCATCTTTAATCATGCGTTGTTTCTCTTAACCTCTCTGTTGTGTTGTTGGATTTTGTTCTGAGTGTTACACATCTGGTACCTGTGTACTGCATTTTTGTATTTCTTAAAATTGAGAATCTCTCCCACTCTCTCAGGCTTCAAAAATGTGAATATGGCTGATTTACCTGTCTCCAGTCTGTCGAAAGATCAGTGCCCACCTGTCAAAGTTGGTTTGTAAAAAACAAATTGACACGGTTGTGTTTTATAATATAGGTGAGGCCCACAAAAGGCCAACTTAACTGTAATGATCTTATTTTTGCAACTAAACTTACTTAATTTTAATATTAAACAGCTTTGCCCTGTTTGTCTGCATAAGTAGGAGTGAAAGACTATAAAAACAGACATGCTAATTAAAAAATGGAATGAGTGAATATATCTAAGAGAGTGGGAGATACAAAATCAATACAAAATACAAAAATGTATTAAAAATGTTGATGGGTAACATTTTTATTCTGATGTGTAACCCTGCCAGATGCACCCTGACCCTGGACTCCGAAATGGCGTAAGGATCTTTGTTTTTGCTTCCATCTTACGCACTTGTGCACTGCTTTCCACACACGTACACAGTACACAGAACAGTTTCTTCTTTGCTTCCTGTTTCCGTTGTATTGCTTATGTGTCGGCATGTTTTCTGCAAGTGTTTTCACTTGCATTTTCTGTCATGTACATTCCCTCTGTCCCCACTGTATCAGTGTTGAATTTCTGAAAGCAGTCTTAACCTTGTTGGGTTTATTTTTGATATACTGGAGCTGAGGGAGATGTCACTATGCCATGTTCCTGCTGTTGCTCACTTGTAGAGGAAATTTATTTCCCTCGACCTGCACTGTGTTACTCTTTTCATATACAGATATACATAAGAGTCTCAAAATAAAATCTGTACAATACTGCGTAAATCTCACAAAACCTGTCAAGATCACGTCTGGGTCACATTTGAAAAAGTATGAAATAATTGTATACGTTTTATTTTCATTGCAAAGTGTGTGTATGTGTATTTTTTTTTTTCTCGATTAAAATTAGCCCAAACCAAGTGATATTCATTGTAATATTGTATTATGAACCTATGAATATAATATAAATGTGTTTCTTTGAAGAAATATACAGTTTATTTTTTTATTTTTTTTTTTGATTTTGCAGTTTTGTGAGATTCATCTAATCTTTCTTTATGTGTATGTGCAGGCCTTTGTGCTCTTTTGTTGTTAAACATGTTAGTGTGTGTACTGTGTTTGCAGGTGTGTGTGATATTGTTCTGTATGAAAGACTGTTTATGTGTCTGCTGGCATTCCTTCATATGCTTAGACCATTAGCTAGGCACATATAAAATGTGCTTGCAAAGAACCTAGATATTTATTGTTAATAATAGGAATTACATATTATGCCACTTTATGGCAATATTTTGCAGATTCAAAGTCATAAAGTATATGATAGTCCTCATCTATGCCAGGAGCTGACATCTGCTTCTGGCTGTTTTATCTTCATATCCGTCTTTAAATGTCCCTGTGTTAGATGTTAGGTTACAGTATGTCATGCTATGTTTGTGTCTGTTTATAAATGCAAACCCAGGATCATTTCTGGAGTAGAACACATTCTGAGGTAAGCTGAGAGTAGGTGGAATTTGTCCCAATAGTGCCATCTCCCACATCACATCCCCCACCCACCCCCCCAAAAAATAAAGATGTTATTTAGTTATGCTACTAAAATCTAATTTAGCCTGATCAGGATACTTGGTGTTCTCGGTAAATCTCTTTTCATGGTTCCATGCTGCATATCATATTAAAAACTATGGAGTACCAGCAATATATGTGAACTGAAAGGTCCTTTTATGCTCTCTATCAGTGAGAGTTTGAGACATTTTTTTGGGTAACGATTTTTTTATTTTGTTGGGTGTTTGAATCTGGTTGTGTGAAACAGGACTCCAGTCAGATTGGTCTGTTGAAGGAGCTTCTGGATTTGCAGAAGGACATGGTGGTGATGCTTCTCTCTCTATTAGAGGGTAAGAAATATCTGTCCATCAAATTTAACTTTAATCTGTAAAGTCATTTAAAGGATTAGTTCACTTCCAGAATAAAAAGGTTCTGATAATTTATTCACTCCCATGTCATCCAAGATATTCATGTCTTTCTTTCTTCAGTTGAAAAGAAATTAAGGTTTTTGAGGAAAACATTCCAGGATTTTTCTCCATATAGTGGACTTCAATGGTGGCCAACGGGTTGAAGGTCCAAATTGCAGTTTCAGTGCAGCTTCAAAGGGCTCTACACGATCCCAGTCAAGGAATAAGGGTCTTATCTAGCGAAACTAATGGTTATTTTCTGAAAAAAAAAATGCTTGTCTTGTCACATTGGAAAGGTCACACGTGACACAGGCAGAAGTACGACCCAGTGTTTACAAAGCGAACGTGCAAAGAAAGTCAAACGTCCTTTACAAAAAAGGTAAAACAATGATGTCGGACGATTTTGAAGTTGGAGGAGAAAATGAGATGGAGTTTTTCGCCCTACCCTAACTTTTTGAACCGAAGTACCAGGGTTAATTTCATTGACGAATAATTTTCGTCATAATTTTCGTCAACGACATTTTTTTCGCCAACGACAAAGAGACGATAACGAACTAGAACTCTTTTTGAATGACAAAAACTATGACGTAAATCTATTGACATTTTCGTCAATGAATAAAAACGAGACGAAAATGTAAGGGAGGAACGATTTGGGAAGAGATTCATTCAGAGCGAATCTGCTGTGTGGTTCCAATCTCCGTGGTTCGGAGGTTAGATGCGTACATATGAACAGGCAGGACATAAGCTAACATACACTTGCTGCACGTCGCATAAAACGTTCAAAAAATGTCAATATGTGGGAATAAGAGAAGAGCAGACATATGGATAAATCTGACGACGCAAGAGAGAACTCAATTCGGTCTGGTTTTCTGAGCGCAGACACTGAAGCATACACACACAGAAAGCACGTCTCACAGCGCACGAGTACTCTTTTGCGTCACATTAATGGAGAATTACACACAAAATTATGTCGAATTGTCCGTTTTGATGAGTATTCACGTAAACACAGTTGATTATGTCTTAAGTGAACGTAAACAGTAGGGAGAACGTGTATCAGTACATTGCATCCATTGCAGCTGTGCATTCGTTTTAAAGGGATAGCAGACTAATTGTCCGAGTCATTGATGTTAATCAAGCAGCAAAAGAAAGACAGAAAATCACGCACTGCTCTTGACTGAAAAACTTTAGTAGCCCTAAAGAT
>NW_015557074.1:396800-435846 GCF_001515605.1 Sinocyclocheilus anshuiensis
ATGGTAAACAGGTTGCTATAAAGAATGCATAATTAGCCTGTATAACCATTGGTGTTTCATTAAAAAGAAGACCATGCTCTTGTTCTGTATGAGAAGTGGTTTTATTTAATTTTAACATAAAGGCATGTTGTGTGTCACCGCAGTTAAATCGGTGTCTATCATGATAAAACCTTAATATCAAACCTATATAATGAGTTCAGAAATTTTAGAGAAATGCTTAATAAATGCACTGTAACTAAACCCATTAGATTTTAGCCAACTAAATTTACTGTAGATTTAGTCGACGAAAATGTTATGATATTTAGTCGACAAACTAAAAACAATTCAGATGACTAAAATATGACTAAAACTAAATGGCATTTTAGTCAAAAGACTATGACTAAAACTAAATCAAAATTTGCTGTCAAAATTAACACTGCGAATTACACAGACAAAGAACTAACATGCGTGACCTTTCCAACGTGATTACGTAATGTGTAAAGTCATAGACGCGCATTGCAGAGCTAGTGCAAGACAAGCATTTGTGGTTAAAATGTATATACATTTTTTTTTTTTTTTTAGAAAATGAAAGATCATTTCGCTAGATAAAGACCCTTATTCCTCAGGTGGGATCATGTAGAGCCCTTTGAAGCTGCATTAAAACTGCAATTTGGACCTTCAACCCAGTGGCCGCTATTAAAGTTCACTATATGGAGAAAAATCCTGGAATATTTTCCTCAAAAAAACTCTTTGTGACTGAAGAAAGAAAGACATGAATATCATTGATGACATGAGGGTGAGTAAATTATCAGGACATTTTTTATTCTGGAAGTGAACTTATCCTTTAAGTCATGATCTATAGCCTATTTTTTCTTGTATTATTACAGGTAACATTGTGAATGGCACAATCGCTCGCCAGATGGTTGACATGCTGGTTGAGTCATCCAGCAACGTAGAGATGATTCTCAAGTTCTTTGACATGTTCCTCAAACTGAAGGACATTGTGGCATCGGATGCCTTCCGTGACTATGTGACGGACCCTCGTGGCCTTATCTCCAAGAAAGACTTCTCCAAGGCTATGGACAGTCAGAAGCAGTACACTCCATCTGAGATCCAGTTCCTGCTGTCTTGCTCTGAAGCCGATGAGAACGAGATGATCAATTTTGAGGAGTTTGCCGATCGCTTCCAAGAGCCAGCCAAAGACATCGGCTTCAACATTGCTGTGCTACTCACCAACCTCTCTGAGCATGTTCCTCATGACACTCGCTTGCAGAACTTTTTGGAGCAAGCTGAGAGTGTGCTCAACTACTTCCGACCCTTCCTGGGCCGTATCGAGATCATGGGTGCTGGCAAGAGGATAGAACGTATCTACTTTGAAATCAGCGAGGCCAACCGCAACCAATGGGAGATGCCTCAGGTCAGAGAGTCAAAGCGGCAGTTCATCTTTGATGTCGTCAATGAGGGTGGTGAGTCTGAGAAGATGGAGCTCTTTGTGAACTTCTGCGAGGACACCATCTTTGAGATGAACATTGCCTCGCAGATCTCAGAGCAGGAAGAGGAGGTGATTGAAGATGAGGATGAAGAAGATGAGGAGGAGAGCAGTGGTGGCGGAAATGGAGAGGGTGAAGGAGAAGAAGGGAATGGAGAAGCAGCACCACCTGAATCCAG
Source organism: Sinocyclocheilus anshuiensis (assembly GCF_001515605.1). Lineage (NCBI taxonomy): Eukaryota > Metazoa > Chordata > Actinopteri > Cypriniformes > Cyprinidae > Sinocyclocheilus > Sinocyclocheilus anshuiensis. The sequence goes on from NW_015557074.1 coordinate 398,448, forward strand.
CTCAGCCTTTGCAGACTTCATCAAGAGCGTAATGAACTTCATCAGCCTCTTCACTTTCCGCAATCTCAGACGCCGTTACCGCAAAATCAGGAAAATGACCATAAAGGACATGATTGTTGGTCTGGTCATGTTCCTCTATACTGTCCTCTTTGGCATCCTGCACTTCATCTACAGCGTCTGCAGAGGTTTCTTCATGCTCATCTGGAACACTCTCTTCGGAGGAGGTCTGGTGGAGGGAGCTAAGAAGATGACGTTGACAGAGATCCTGACTAACATGCCCGACCCAACTCAAGATGAGGTGCACGATGACCTTCCACCTGAGCCAGGAGCAAGAAACGTACAAGAATCAGGTGGAGCTGGTGAGGGAGAGGAGGGAACAGGAGGAGAGGAGGAAGCAGAAGAAGGAGAAGAGGATGATGGTGGAAGACCTGGTTTTGGTCCTCACGGCGGTTTAGGAGATATGGGAGAAACTGAGCCAGAGGAGCCTCCGACTCCAGAAGGCAGCCCACTGCTGAAGAGGAAGCTGGTGAGAAGAAGAGTTTTGCATTTGTAGTCTAAAGATGTTATCTTTGTTCGGTGAATTTTCACAGGCGAAATCCAATCATTTTAGTAGGAATTAGTCGGGAATTACTCGGTTAGGAGAGGGTAATGTGAGGGTTAAATATTTCCCTACAGTTTCCCAGTGGTTACAAGTTGAGCACATGGATATCTGTGACTTCTGTGTGAGTGGTGCTTCATACGTACATCACAACAGTGTAGACAATAGACTATGGACCTTTTTAACCTGTGAAATTTTGCCTTAAGAGTGAACATCCCTCATCACGTTTCCACATTGTTCTCCTTCTGTTTGTCAAATATAGTGGTGCTTCTTGCTTTGTAGACTCATAATCGAAATCTCTTAGTCTACATATTCTTCTCCTGTGGGTATTTCAGGTGACTGAAGAAGGAGAGGGAGAAACAGTAGAAGAGGAGAAAGTAGAGGAAGAAGCAGCCCCTGAACCCGAAAAAGCAGAGTAAGTAATGGAAATCAAATTATCAACGACTTTCATCGGTGAAAGTCATATTCATCGCAATATAAACATTGTGCTTTTGTTGCTTTGACTTATCCTTCTGTCCATCAAAGTGCTGAAAATGGAGAAAAGGCCGAGAAGGAGGCAGAACCTGAGCCAGAGGAAAAACCAGATGAAGAGCAAGAGGAGAAAAAAGCAAAGGCTAAAGCAAAGAAAGGCAAGAAGCAAGAAAAAGAGGGCTTTGAACTCTGGAATGAACTTGAAGTCCAAAGAAACAAGTTCATGGTAATTACAGTTATTTATCTACAGTATATACATCTTTCACAGTCATGTAGAATGCATGTATGTTGATTCATGTTTAATTCAATTATATTATGTTACATTATATTATTCATATTTTTCATTAATTACTTTTGATTCTGACTGCATCTAAAAGGTAATCCACTTTCTCTTCTAGAACTATCTGTCTCGCAATTTCTACAACCTGCGCTTCCTGGCTCTCTTCATCGCCTTTGCACTCAACTTCATTCTGCTCTTCTACAAGGTCAGTATGATGATAAAACAGGGCTTTTCAAAATGAAGTCTTGGGAGCCCCACAGGGCCACAAGGGTGGTCTGTGAATTTTTATTTGATTTATTATTTATTTTGCATTTTTAGTTAATATTTTGTTTTTTTTTCACATTCACCAGCTTTATTATGCATTCTACAGACTGGTCATCGAGGGGTCTAATTGCAATTTAACAGCAAAAAATAAATAAATAAATTGAACCCCTGCAATAAAATACTTTACAGCCATGTGATTTGCTTTAATTTGTTTCAAGAACAAATTTGACTGAAGCTAGCCATTCCTCCTTAGGTATCTGCCAGCCCACCTGGAGAAGAGGAGGAGTTTGAGGGTTCGGCTATGTTTGAGGGTTCTGGTGTATTTGAGGGCTCTGCTGTGTTTGAAGGATCTGGTGTGTTCGAGGGCTCTGGGATCTTTGAGGGCTCTGCTGGAGAAGCCGAAGCTTCTGGAATGGAGGAGAATGGAGAGGAAGATGAGGAAGAAGGGTTTGTCTACTTCTTCCTGGAGGAGAGCACTGGATATATGGAACCCGCTATGGCCTTCTTCTCTATCTTACACTCCATAATTTCCTTCCTCTGTATCATCGGCTACAACTGTCTGAAGGTCAGGAGCCCTGGATTCTGTCACTGGAGTCACTGGATTCTGTCATCATGTGCTCACCCTCATGTCATTTCAAACCTGTATGACTTACTTTCTTCTGTGAAACATGAAGACATATTTAGTAGAGTGTCAATGCTGCTCTTTTCCAAACAATGAAAGCATTAAATGACCACAGAAAGGACCAAAAAGTACCCATGAAGTGTCATAAATGTGGTCCATACACATGTAAACTATACCCTATGTTCTTCTGAAGCCTTCAGTCGTGTATTGAGTAAATGATGACAGAAATGTCATTTTGAAGTGAAATATTTATTTTCATTTGGTTAAGCTAGTGTGAGCTGCTAACGATTTCGCATATGTGTAGGTTCCTTTGGTCATCTTTAAGAGAGAGAAGGAACTGGCCCGTAAACTGGAGTTTGACGGTCTGTACGTAACTGAACAACCAGAAGATGACGACATCAAGGGCCAGTGGGACAGACTTGTCCTCAATACACCGTAATACTACTACATTATTATTATTTATACATTTATAAGCAAGTATCCCTGTGAAGACTGTGCGATGTGTAATTCCCTTTTATTCTCCACTCAGGTCTTTCCCGAACAACTACTGGGACAAATTTGTGAAGAGAAAGGTCAGGAGCATACTATGCTTGTGTGTGTAGATGTATTGAGAGATGTCGGTGACTGAGCGTGTCTACGGTGTGTCTGTATTGTAGGTGCTAGAGAAGTATGGCGATATCTACGGTAGAGAAAGAATCGCTGAGCTGCTCGGCATGGATCTAGCATCCCTTGATGTCAGTGCTATGACACACGAGAAGAAGCCTCGGATTGATCCCTCAATGTTCACATGGTACAGAAAGATGCAAAACACACTCATAAGTGTCACCAAAATGTCAACAGCCAATACAAGTAACAAAAATGATTCAATAGCACAAAAACGAATATGCCATTAGGTAGGGATGGGAACTGTTCCATTGATGACTTTTGAAGCGGGAATATTTGGAAAGTGAAATTTAGTAGCCAAATGATGAACAAAGAAGGAAAGAAAGAAAAAGAAAATTGTAAACTAAATGTATTATTCACTACAGTTAGAGTTCACAAAAGCTAATTAAAAAATAGATTGGGAGCTGTACTACTCTTTATTTTCAAATCACTAAAAAAGTGGCTCAAATGAGTCATTTGTTTGGGAATTGAACTACTCTGGTCAAGTTCATTTTTTGGATTCACTAAAATGAACCTATTCATAAGAGCCATTTGTGTCAGATTCAGACATCACTGCTCTTAAACATGATGTAATAACAGGATGGATTCTGTTTCTCATTCTAAAATGTAATGAATCCACAGGTTGACATCTATTGACATCAAATACCAAATCTGGAAATTTGGAGTGGTGTTCACTGATAATGTGAGTTTCAGTAAAGACAACACTTTTTCCTAAGTTCTTTCAGTTATATGAGGATATTTATAGCAATGGTCATTCATTTGGATTCTGTTTTGCTCGTAGACGTTCCTGTATCTGGTTTGGTATCTGGTCATGTCACTGCTTGGCCACTACAACAACTTTTTCTTCGCCTGTCATCTGCTGGACATCGCTATGGGTGTCAAAACCCTGCGCACCATCCTGTCCTCTGTAACTCACAATGGCAAACAGGTACAGCTCTCAGATAACATCATATTTGACTGAGATTTTATAGAAGTCTCTTCCAGATGTAAATGTTAATCTTGATGGTGACTGTGGTTTAGCTGCTGATGACGGTGGGTCTGCTGGCTGTGGTGGTCTACCTCTACACCGTGGTGGCCTTCAATTTCTTCCGAAAGTTCTACAACATGAGTGAGGATGAAGACGAACCGGATATGAAGTGTAACGACATGATGACTGTAAGTGTTTCTCCACACATCTACATTTGGTTCAATTACACTTTGTCATTTCATGTGATCATGTTTTCTCTCTCAGTGTTATCTGTTCCACATGTACGTGGGTGTGCGAGCTGGTGGTGGTATAGGAGACGAGATCGAGGATCCAGCCGGAGACGAGTATGAACTTTATCGTGTGGTCTTTGACATCACCTTCTTCTTTTTTGTCATTGTCATCCTGCTGGCCATCATTCAAGGTGAGGAAAGTTTTTAGAGAAATTCAGACACTGTGGACAATTTACCACTTTGTAAATTTAATGTTTAAAAAGTTTGGTCATAACATTACGAAATGATGTTTGTGTTGTGTGCAGGTCTGATCATTGATGCCTTCGGTGAGCTGAGAGATCAGCAGGAGCAGGTCCGAGAGGACATGGAGGTACTTTTTTTTACATAAAGGAATAGTTTACCTGCAATTGACAATTTGCTGAAAATTGACTCACTCTCAGGCCATTCAAGATGTAGATGAGTTTGTTTCTTTATCAGAACAGATTTGGAGAAATTTAGTGTTTAGCACTTGGAAATAATGGATCCTTTGCAGTGAATGGGTGCTGTCATAATGAGAGTTTAAAACGGTGATAAAAGCATCACAATAATCCGGAAGTAATCCACATGACTCCGGTGCATCAATTAACATCTTGTGAAGCGAAAAGCTGTGTGTTGTAAGAAACAAATCTATCATTAAGGTGTTTAACTTCGAACTGTTGCTTCTGGCCAAAATATGAGTCTATAATAACACTATTCCTTTAATACTTAACTGAAATATGCAAAATGTACATGTGAGTCTGTTGCACTGGCATTAACAAACCTCAGTGCAGAAACAATACAAACTATGATTGGTGGATTATGTGTAGATCAGTAAGTCTCTAAATGGGCACTTTGTTACGGTGGCCCAGTAGGGCACAATACAACAAAATCTCCACTACACAACGGAAACATGCCACAACACAATGAAATTAGCACAACACAACGAAATTAGATCTATGCGTTGTGTTGTGGAGATTTTGTTGTGTTGTGCACTGCTGGGTCACCGTACTTTGTGGCCAGAAAAAAATCAGAAAAATGCTATTTAAACGGGTCATATGACGTTGCTAAAAAATAACATTATTTTGTGTATTTGCTGTAATGAAATGTGTTTATGCGTTGTGTTTATGTTTATGTGTTTTATTAAAAAAAAAACATTATTTTCCACATACTGTACATTATTGTTTCTCCTCTATGCCCCGACTTTCTGAAACGCGTAGATTTTTACAAAGCTCATCGGTCTGAAAAGCGAGGTGTGCTCTGATTGGCCAGCTATCCAGTGCGTTGTGATTGGCCGAATACCTCAAGCGTGTGACGGAAATGTTACGCCCCTTACCATACTGTGATGCCGTGTCCCGGTGCGATGAGACAAAAACATTAAAACCCATTATAAACGAGGCATTTGTAGCATCCAGTGGGGACATAATTACTGATTATAATGACTTATACTGTCTTTTTACGCATTGCATCGCGCCGCGTTAACATAAAACCATGTCTGCATTTGTGATCGGAGAAACGACAAACAACAAGCGCTACTCAACACTGCTCAAAACTCGCGTTTGAATCGTCATATCAATCGTACTTACAGGCTGTGAGTCAGCATTTTTGTCAGAAAACCGGCATTGTAGGCTACTCTCCCAAGAAACAGTCCTCGTCCTCCGTAAAATGCGTTGCACACATCTGAATATTTGGGTTGAACTGTTCTGGATGTAGGCTACTCTCCCAAGAAACAGTCCTCGTCCTCCGTAAAATGCGTTGCACACACACGAATATATGGGTTAAACTGTTCTGGAACAGTGTAGTAAATACAACTTAACCACTGATTATTAGTCGTGTCCTCTTTTGGAAGGCCAAAAAAAGTAGTTTCGCTTTCACAACAAAACACACAGCGTCTCCACGACATGGTGGCGGCAGCAACAATACTACAGCGAGAATGAAAGTTGCGCCTTATTTCTTTGCGTGAACATTTGGGCAGTGTTATGCAAATCTTCCCACATTTGTTATGCAAATCTTCCCACACAGTGGCGTAGACATGTGGGGGCGAGTTTAAACGAGGCATTTTAGGAGGGCGTGGACGAGTCTAAACTTTTATAAAGAATATCTCTTTGGGTTTGAGACTTTAGTCTTTGCAACTTTAGGGATCTTATCTATTCACGAACAGCTTGTAACACTCCAAAGAGAAAGGATAACTTGAAATCGCATCATATTAACCCTTTTAATTAAATATTTCCAGCCATGCAAACTATAGCTAGCTGCAAGCTCAGGTAACTTGCTATAAACATATCTGGTGCATCTGAAATCGCATGCGGTCTACATTTGATAAGGAAAGAACTTTGCATTCGTTAAAAGTGCATTCAATATAGTTTGAATGTGTGTAATGTATAAATGGATGTACTAAATCCACCATGTTGTCATTATCATGTGACTTCACTGACATTCACAAATTCTCTCCTGTGGCCTCATGTCGTAGTAAAGTGACCACTGGATGCACACTTCAGAATCTCTGCGAAAGTAGTGGGTCATCTTCGCCTATTGCTTTATGAATACTACAATTTCGGGCATACTATTCATTTCGCATACTGTTTTTCGGCTACAGTATATTAAGGAAGTAGGCATGTTCTGATGCAAGGATCAACATTAACTAGCTTTCTCAGCGAGATTCTATTTAAACTGTTGCTTCGCAGTGACAGAAGTTGACGTTAAAGGAGAAAACTGACTGTAGAAGATGTTTTTGCTAATGTGTGCCATAGCGCCCCTTGTGGCAACTGCTGAGAATGAAATATGTAATTGTCTTGCATTATGGATTGTGGTTTTAAAATTAAGATCTTTTTGTTTTGTTTTGTTTTTTCAAAGACTAAGTGTTTCATTTGTGGAATTGGAAGCGACTACTTTGACTCGACTCCGCATGGCTTCGAGACGCATACGATGGAGGAGCACAATTTAGCCAACTACATGTAAGTGTTTTGTTTATTCAGAAACAACGAAAGCTAATATTTGGTTCCTTATTTTGAAACTATGTTTTTTTTCTGCCATGTAGGTTCTTCCTGATGTATTTAATCAATAAAGATGAAACGGAGCACACAGGACAGGTCAATGTTGTTTTATTCTTATCACTGTCCAAAAATGTATTTCTGAAACAAACAAATAAAAACTTTGCATCTAAGATGGTCGACATTATAAATATATACACTACCATTCAAACGTTTAGGTTGATAAGATTTTGTATGCTTACCACGGCTGCATTTATTTGATCAAAATGCAGTAATGTTGTGAAGTATTGCATTTCCATTTTAATATTTTTTTTAAATGCAATTTATTCCTGTGATGGTGAAGCAAAATTTTCAGCGGTCATCACTTCAGTCTTCAGTGTCACACAATCCTTCAGAAATATGCTAATTTGGTGCTCAAGAAATGTTTCTTATTATTATCAGAGTTGAAAACAATTGTGCTTCTTCATGTTTTTGTTGAAACCATGATTGACATGACATTTGTTTTCATGGTTTGATTAACAGGAATTTAAAAGAACAGCATTTATCTTTATCTCATTATGCCAATTATATATTAACATTATAAATGACTTTACTTTCCTTTTTAATCAGTTTAATGTTCTATTAATTTCTTAAAAATGTTACTGACCCTAAAATTTGAACAGTAGTGTGTTCTAAAAAAAAAAAAAATCATTTTAATTTTCTCCGTATTTTGTTGAATTGTATTGTAATGCAGTGTATTAATTTGATTTCTCTCTCTTTCTAGGAGTCCTATGTATGGAAAATGTACCAGGAGCGATGCTGGGACTTCTTCCCAGCTGGTGACTGTTTCAGGAAGCAATATGAAGATCAACTTGGCTAATTCTACAGCCTTGAAAGTGTGTGTTTGTGTACAATTTTATTTCAGGAATGAGGGTCAAAGAGGAAATTGTGAAAAATAGGAAGGGAACAAGAGATAAATGACCGACTGTAGCCTTGATTTGACTCTCACAACCCTCATCTTCAGCCAACACATCACACAGACCACACAAATCCACTCATAATACTAAAAACCTTTGATTTCCCTGTTTGACTAAACAAGAGAGAAAAAGAGCTAAGACTGAGCATCAAAAGAATGTTTTTTAAACTGTATATACACACTACATGGCCTTTACCTATCCACTAAGGACTTTTTAAATCACATCAAACCAAAATGAACAAACACCCCTAAACAAAGCCTTCTTTTCCTCTCTGTTTTGTCTGTCACTATCAATCTAAAAAATCTCAGTGCCTAATGTTAAATCTTAACAGTACAGTGAGGATTTAAGTGTGATTTTATTGATAGTCTGTAGCGATATTTTTATGTGTAGAGTAGCTGTCTAGATCTTTTCATTTTAGCATATATAAATAAAGCTTTATTTATGCTTATTTATTCACGTATACCACAGAAATATAGCCATATGAGTGGTAGCATCCTGCTCTGTGACTATATAGAGCATTTTGACAAATATCAAGCCAGGCTTTTTCCCTGGCGCATCGAGCGAATGTGAGAATGCATGCAACCGAAATATCTTAATACCATTTTATTCTCGAGAGGAAAGTATTACAACCCCGATATTTCTCTCCTGCCTCTGTTTCAAGTTTCAGAGAATTACGAATGGTCTCTTGAGAAGTTTTAACTTTGTAAAAATGTGAAACCACCTGTTTTGCACTCTAGAGTCTTATAATGGGACGCTGTATCCATGCCAAGCACACACTTCCATGGAGTCCTGCTACACACTGCTGTATTATTAATATAGAGAGGTGGAGAGAGTTTGTGGGTCATTCGTTTTATTCAAAACATCCTCTCTAGATTTACAAGACCATGTCCTTTTACTCTGATTATGGGAAAGAAGTACTATCATGACTATATGCACAGTATTATTTATGTTGCTATACTGTCATTTAAGACCTTGACGTGAACTATGCTGTGCCATTCAGATAGCAAGGCTCTAACTTCATTTATCCACTTAAATACATAGATGATATATTTTTGTTGGAGATCTAAATAATTAAGATACTCTGAACTCATTGTGTCACGTGAGTATTTATTATGTACCTTTTTTGGGGGGGAATATAGGTCAGAATTTAGTAGAAAAGTGGAAAAGGAATGTGAGCTAGATTAAGTTAACATAGAGGTAACAAAGACGATGTGTTTTTGCCTGTTAGATTTGTATTCTTCTTTTGGGTGAAATCTCATACTTTATTTTTGTCGAATATAGGTGAAGTATGTAGTCGTAGGTCTCTGATATGACTGAAACAAACTCACATGTGCTTGTTCCACCTTGTGCGTTCTGCTGATATGTAATGACAGCACATTAAGAGCGTGTGTTGAGGTCTTTTGGTGTGTTTTGCTCTGAGAGCTCACAGAGGGAAGAAATCAACTGTCTTCTCTGGATCTGACTGTATCAGGCTGAATCCTGTGTTTCAATGCACATTAAACAGATTCCAATATTTTAAGAGCACTGCTGTCTCTGTCTTTTGTGCTCGATTTGTGTCTGTAGGTTCTTATAAACCTTAAGGTCCTTGCACACTGAGTCCGAAATTTTAGTATGTGTTTTTTTCGTATTCGTCATCCTTTCCTATCAAAATGCTTGCTACGGATGCGAAAACGCAGAAAATCAAACCTGATCCCGTTTTTTTATGATGGACGAAAGTTTCGGAGGCAGTGTGTAAACGTGATTGAAACAACGTGAGGTATTTATTTTTTTAACGTGCGAAAATTTCAGACGAAAATTTCGGACTCCGTGTGCAATGACCTTTACTCTATAATACATGTCTTCAGTAACTGTATCAGCTACCGTGTAATTAATACGTATTCATTGTAAATATGAAATTCTACAGGGGACATTCTACCAGAAACGTACATTTCCACTTGTAAAAATCTTGGGTGAAAAAAATATCTTATTCTTAAATCTGAACGTCGAGTCATATGGAGACCATGTTTATCTATATGAAACACATATCATGCCATCTCAGCATGTTTTTATGATTGAAATAAATACATTTTTTATACGCATTTCACCCCTAAAATGTCAGGCCCTGTCACAGACAAATTTGTATATGTTAGAATGGTTTCCTAATGAATTTCTTTGATACAAATAGCATTTTCTTATTGGTCACATGTCCCTGATTGTATCTAACATGGTTTTGTCATTTCTATAAGAAATATAAGCAACTTTTCGGTTAACTGTAGTACACAAAATCACAGAATACCCCGCCAGGCACTCGTATAGTTGTAAAATATACAAAGTGCAGTGCTACATAGGCCTAGGTAAAAGGCCTATTCAAAAAATTTGTCGATGAGCATAAAAAGCTTCAGATTTACAGTGTAATGTCTATTTATTCAAATAATGTTTTACTATGGCATGCGTTAAATACATATTATATGCAATAAAGGTAATAAAAAACAACAATGCCATTCATTTGTAAGGCCGTGTCACAGGACTGTCAGGCCCTGTCGTCACACAGGGATGTGACAGGGCCTGACGGTCGGCCATTTTAAACTGCCATTACTCAACCTACTAGCATGTTAGCATAAAAACTGTTAACATGCAATCAAGGAATTTCAGTAACTTTTTTAGACATGTTTTGGATTTAAAAGATTTTCATTATTTTCTGGGATGTTTTACCGTGACAGGGCCCGACCCTTTAGCTCGTCCTCCTAAAAAAAAACATACAAAAACAAGCTTAAAATCATACAATTCAATGACAGAATTCACCCTTGATCAGTGTCAGCTTCACCTCAGTCAAATTATGTCACTTCCTTTGAGTCATACCTTTAAAGGTGCATTACACACATTTTATGTTGAGTTTTATGTAAACATGACAGGACTGACCAAAAATATGGGGACAGTTATAAAATAGTATTTATTTGTAGAATTCATGTATAATATCATGTTTTTAATCAGTTGATGTGAGTGATAACAACTTAAACTTGTTATTGATAGAGTTTTTTTTCTAAATAACAGTTTTTAGCATAACAAAACTATGAAAGCCGTAGGTCCAATTTGGCTGAGGACAAGGACAAGGACAGGATTTGTAATTTTCAAAAGTGTTTTTAATAAATTACAAAAATCTCTGAGAACCTAATGAATGACATATTCCTTTACAGAACAACTCACAGAAATCGACCATCAGTCAGTTTTAGATATTTTTGGGTGTAATACTTTTTATTCACTGTAACAAGTCACTGACAGATAATGTACATTTCTGGTAGAATGTCCCATAGGCATTTTACTGCAGTATATTGTTTCGTATAGTAGTATCATTACACCAGTTGGTAGTCTTCATGAATGAGTCACTGAATCATTAAATCAATTAATTCAAACACACTGCTATGTTCAGAAACAAATCCAGCCACTGTTTATAAATGAGTCATTGAATAATTCACTCAACCGATTTGTGCTAAACGCACTGGAACAAAATAAGTTGCTGAATTCAGAACAATATACTAGCATACTACTCTTATTTTTATAATATGTTTGTATGACAGCAATAGTAGTAGTAGTAGTATACTAGCGTGCGGTTATGAATTCAGCAAGTGACTGTTTAGGAGTAAGTCATTGAATTTACTCAACCGCCACACTGATTCATTCATGAAAAGAGTAATTGAATCATTTACTCAAGTGATTCATTCAAACATACTGATTAATTCAGGAACAAATCAAGTGACTGTCTTTATGCCCAAGTCATTGAATTGTTCACTTAACCGATTCATCCAAACACACTGATTCATTCAGGAACAAATAAAAAAAAAAACTTTATGACTTCTGAATCATACTCAACCAGTTTGTTCAAAAACACTGATTCATTCAGGAATGAGTCCCCAACACACCACTGTTTGTTGCTCGGAGTCACGGTAAATAATTCTTATGTGGCTTTGTTTGCAAAACAAAGTTATTGGCGACAGTGTACCTAAAATGTTGGTTAATCAACATTAACATCATGTTTATTGAACTGCTGAATAAAAAGAAATATCTTGTCGATGCATCACAGTCATGATGATATTTGATACAACAGAATTCTCTGTCATGTGATATTTCGTAAACATACTGTGGCGAGGGGGGCATGGTTCAGCGAGGTCTGCACCGGGAGAGAGAGGCAGGAGACGAGCGGTGCGTAAGGAGGTCAAGCGCAAATGATACGGAGCCCCGAGCAGCATCGCCAGCGCTTCCGGTTGCTGGACCTCGGGGAGGGGGGCCGACCCTTCATGATGGCGCAACAGCTCTGGGACGCCTGCCGCAGATGGCCGAGACAAGCGACGTCGAGGAAATCATCGACCGAGTGGTGCTGGAGCAGTTCGTGGCACGGCTGCCGAGGAAGACTGCCCAGTGGGTCCAGTGCCACCGCCCGACGTCACTGAACCAGGCCATCCAACTGGCGGAGGACCAAATGGTGGCGTGCCCCGCAGGCTGCCCCCGATCAAGCTGGCCTGTACCAGATACCCGTGAGTATTAAGGGGGGTACATATCAGGCTTTGGTGGATTCGGGATGCAACCAAACCTCAATGCATCAAAGCCTGATCCAGCCGGAGGCATTGGATAAGAGCCAAATGGTTAAGGTTCGGTGCGTGCATGGGGATGTGATGGACTACCCCTTAATGTCGGTGGCTATTCAATTTCGGGGACAAAAGCATAGAGTAGAGGTGGCAGTTAGCCCGCACCTCAGACATCCGCTAATTTTGGGAACAAATTGGCCAGGTTTTAAGGCGTTATTGGGGCATTTATGTGCGGGTGTCTCTTGGGAGGAAAGAGCGCGGGAAAGGGGGGCGGTCGCACAGGTAGGAGAAGCTGAGCCGGGACCAAGGGGGACTGAGACAGGGGAACGGAGCGCTGTTGAGAGGAGAACCCTCACAACGTGCGATGATTTTCCCCTGGAGCAGTCCCAGGACGAAACGCTCAAAAATGCTTTTGACAGGTCCGTTCCATCGACGGGCAGCTTCTCCAACTGGCTCGACCGCTCTCCTATCCCTATTTTGCTATTGTAAAAGACCGGTTGTATCGAGTGACCCAACAGTAAAAGTGAAATTCAGTATGTACTGGACCTGAGAACGAAACTCCACAATTTGGGGCGGCTCTCTATGGAGAATTTGTTGCAGGCTCGGGGCAGACAAAGCCGGTTGTACAACAGGGGAGCCAGATTACGCGAATGAGCTCCTTTTTCTGTTGTATTTACTGAGAGACTTGAATAAACACTCGCGTCCCAGTCCGCCGACCCTGTCTTCTTCCTTCCTCCCTCTTGAACCATATCACACATACTATTATACCACAATACACTATGTATAAATTGAAGTCTTTTAATATTATATATATATCATTATTCAGTGGTGCTAGGTGATCCTAACCACATCCTCAGCATATAAACAATTCTACATTCACATACTTTGGGGTGTGTTGTCTCAGAGCATTATAACTGTATTAAAACAGTTATATAACTGACTGACATAACAATAAAATAATTAAAAATAGTGATGATTTGGACCACCCTTTCTCAAACCTTCCCAAAGGGCTCCTGAAACAACAAACGCCTCAAACACCATGGCTGTACATGTTGGTGCTTGTTTGCTGTCTGTATCTCAGGAAAGGGCAAGGCATTGCTGATACTAGATGAGTTCTGAACCATTCATAGTCCAGTGATTCAGCAGGTGTTTTAGTGATTAATTTGTGTGTTCAGAATATCTTTTTTTTTGGTTTTGCTCCTGGTTCTGCTTTTCAGGTTTCATGTAATTCTGCGTGGTCAAGTGCTGATACTGCCCTCCACCTCCACCTCCATCTTCAGTTTGGTTTTCAGATCTTCTTTCACTGTGGAAGGTTTAAAGGGTTTTTAAGTGAGCACTGGTGTCGTTTCTCCCACTAGTGTAAGCCCTTTTCTCAGTTTGACATACTGGAGATTGAGGAAGACGTTTAGATGTTCTACATTCACTTCTGAACATGAAGGCTCTAAACTATAGGCACCAAGACATAACATACTGTTCCTTAGTTATCCTAAAATGATCTTATAAATTAATATCAGTATATTATCAGTTTATAAATCGTTATTGTTATTAATATCTGAAATAATTTAGACAAACAGAAGAGTGAATTAAGGCATTAAAGCACACAATATTATTCAACTATATTATTATTTAACTTCATTTAAATATATGGCATACAATTGCATTTCAACATTTAGATTAAGGTGACACTTTTATTATTATGTTTTTATATATTTTATTATTTATTATATTAATTAATGACAATACATTATTAATATGAATAATAATGACATACCAAGAAGCGTAAAAAATAATTATATATTCATTGAATTATATATTAATACACATAATAATATTACAAAATACTTATAATGTTCTATAAATATGAGATTGTCATTAAACAGACACTGTGATTGATCAGTTTCAACACCCATTTAGCAGGTGCATGTGACACTGTGTAAAACTCGTATATGACAATTATCCTCCATCAGTGATTTGTATTGTGATGACTGTATTTGTTGAGTAATTTGGGATCATTCTAATTAAGCATATTTACCTGTTCAATCCCTAAAATACTGCTGAATCATCTAGGTGTCATCCACTCTCTCGTCGTTACATACTCATTTTGTTTCTGTGGTCATTAAACAAAATTCAGTCCAATGTTATTTAATTCATAGTTTCTCATTTTGTCCATGAGCTCCTCCTGACACAATGAAGGGACAAGTGAGGACTAGTAAGTTTTCTTTTACTAAGCTCATAAATGTTCATAAACCTCATAGTAATCAGCTGCCCAGTGCTGACTTCTTTCCTACTGGAATCAAAGGTTGTCTCAGTTGAGAAGGGTGTGTTTCAGTTGAGCTTATTGACTCATGACTCATAATGAGTAAGAAAGAGAGGGTTAATAATGTTCACTTCAGCCATCATCCTGTGCAGTCAATCAGTTTAACAAGTAGGAAAACATCCTGAGGAGTGTCTGATGTTGGTGGAATCGGTAAGCTCAAGTTCAGTCATTTTAAAAGATTTTTTAAATGTAGCTATCAAATTTAGTGTGATTTATTTTATTATTCAAACAGAAATATAGTGTCAAATATTATTACAGTGTAAAATCACTGTTTTCTATTTAAATATACATTAAAATCTCATTTATTCCAGTGGTGGCAAAGCTCAATTTTCAGCTGCCATTACTCCAGTGTTCTTCAGAAATCATTCTAATGTGCTGATTTGGTGCTCAAGAAATATTTTTTCTTATTATTTTTCATTTCTAATTATTATATCTACTTATATTATTTGTGGAAACAGTGATCCATTTTTTTTTTCCAGGATTCTTTTATGAATACAAAAAAAACAAAAAACAAACTGCATTTATTAGAATTAGAAATCTTTTGTAACATGGTGATCAATTTAATGCATCCTTGCTGAATAAGTATTCATTTTTTAAATGATCTGACTGTGTAGATTATACTGCACAAGAGTGTAGAAATAGATTATACTGTAGAACTATTTACTGGCTGTTTCCTCTGACATAGCAATGAGTGTAAAACACGTTCACAATGCTTATCAGACCAGAAATACTTGACTGACGTAGCCTTATTTAGTTTTCTAAGCATCAGTGTTAATATAGGTCAGGCAAAAAGGAATGCAGAATGGCTTGCCATCATTGTGGTCTGTCATGCAGCCTCACAACAAGAGCCCTTCTCACCTAAGTTCACACTTCCTGTACCTCAGGAAGAGTGTTGTGCCATAATACAGCAACCTTTGCATATATATCAGTACTTACAGAACTGTTCACATTGGTACAAGTTTCATTCCATTTTATTTGACTGTTTCATTTTGTTAATAATATCAGGTTACTTAATACATTTTTAATGTAACAATTATTCTTGCTCTTTTGTGGTTTGTACTGAGTAGATTGTGACTGTGGTGAACGTGGTCTTGTCTTGAGAGGTGTCCTGTGGTCATTGTGTCAAGTTACTTACAGTAATACAGTTAGAACCTGTACAAAGCTGAGCAAACATGTATGCAGGGTGGCGTAAATGTTTAGTTAATGGAATACTTCCATTATTTACTCACCTTCATGTCGATCGTTCCAAACCTGTATTACTTTTACTCTTCTGTGGAACAACAACAACAACAAAATAATGTTATATTATTTATAGACGGTTTAGACGTTGTACTTTCCCTCTTTAAACACTAGAGGGAGACAAATATTGAAATGCGTTGAAAGAATAATACAGCTGCTATCCTCAATTCAGCCACAAAAATATGGTAGGCCTACTGTTTATACCGGACACATAAGTCATTATCTCATTGAATCAAATGACTAAGCTGGTTAAACATTTCCCCTATGAATTATAGGCCTAGCTATGGCATTTTATTGAAGAAGGGCACTTCTGGTAAGAGTTGGAATCAGTTAAGAGTCACTTATTAAACTTTATTACCTTGTTTGTTTAATAACAACATATGTTTGTGGTGATCGAGTGAGTGACATTTATTGATATGTGTGTGTGTGTGTGTGTGTGTGTGTGTGTGTGTGTAGGGGTTGTGATTCTGTACAATATTCTTTTGGTTAGGTTAAACTATTTTTGATCAATAGTCATTCATCTTAAAAACAACAACAAAAGCAATAGAAATGTATGGCGTGTCCACGTGCGTTTTTAAGGGAATAAAAATTAGCATATCTATATTTTAGAAATGAGATAGTTTCTCCTTCTTGTTCCTTTTATAATATGTGACCCTGGACCATAAAACCAGTCATAAGTAGCACGGGTATATTTGTAGCAATAGCCAACAATACATTGTATGGGTCAAAATTATCGATTTTTCTTTTATGCCAAAAATCACTAGGATATTAAGTAAAGATCAAGCTCCATGAAGGTATTTTGTAAATTTCCTACCGTAAATATATAAAACCTTAATTTTTGATTAGTAATATGCAATGCATTACTAAGAACCTATTGCTAAATATTGTATACTATAAGCCAAATATTGTCCTATCCATACATCGATGGGAAGCTTATTTATTACGCTTTGATCAATCTCAATTGTTCTCAAAATCAAATCTCAGTTCTCAAAATCAAAAAATTGACCCTTGTGACTGGTTTTGTGATCCAGGGTCACATATGCTGTGCCACAGCTTTTTGTCTTTACATTGCATATTGCCTCAACAGAAGCCCAGTTAACCCTATAAATCATACTTAAAACATTGTCTGGACTGAAGCAATAGGTTTACTTGTTAACCTATAGCCTACATCATATTTTAGAAAAATTAATCTAGTTAAACTGCAACTATAAATGATACAACTCATTTTTGAGTAACATTTATTTGTCCATCTCTCAGTGGTTGCATTTGGGTTCTTTTGCAAGGACCTTTAAAATAACAAATCATTTGGCGAAGTGATCAATAAACTGAAACTACTTTAGCCTGTGCGTTTCCTGGAAAATAGTTTCTTAGAACCTTTGTCAGCCAATCAGATTCAAGCATTCCACAGCATTTTATATGTATTTTATGTAAGTTGTACTGTTAAACATCGAATTGATTTGCAAGCTGTCATAATTTCATCTAACTTTGTGGCCAAATTACATATTTTTGCATAGTCTGGTACTAAAATTAAGGTGTTTTTTTCTTCCTGGAATGTGAGGAATATGCATTGACTGTATAAAAACAGGGAATATGCATATGACAGTCGCCTGATGTATCAGATATGATACAAAACATAAAACATATATGCACATTTTTTAAAACATGTTATTCAACATTTTGTATAAAGGTATAATAAACTGTTCCGTCTAAATAAATAAAACTAAATGATTTTTCTGACTATTATTTCCTATGTCAGGCTGTGCAGTGTTAAAGACCTTTGCCAGAGCAGCGGCGTTGTGCAGTGGGCGTGGCATTTAAAGGGCTGCGCGAGTGATCTGTACGGTGCGCAGGATGGGCCAATCATCATCCAGCAGCGGCAGCGGCTCTTCACGGGGCTGTAACAGCGCAGCACTCGCGAGCTCCACACGAGCGCGCGTGCAAGGAGTTTTTTCTTCTTGCTTCTTCACATACCGGTGACCGGTTAGACGAGAATCCGATGAAAACCAAGCAGCTGCAATCTGTTCAGAAGTGCTGGCGGGACGAGATCAAAGAGGGGAAGACTTCTGTGGATGTGAGGGTACACGAGCCGAAAAAACTTCTTTTAAACGCGACTTCTTCCGGTAATCAACATGCGACCGAAAACTTGATACTTCTGAGTCGGGACACCAACTTTGAAAGTTCTGATTCCCAAAGCGGACAGAAAGGAGTAGCGTTACGCGAGGAGAACAATGAGTGTTGCGTCTCGCCGTGGGACATGGAAAGAGTGTCAGAAGGAGGTGCCGTGATTCCAGGCAGAGTTTCGGAGGAAAATGTGACCCAGTGCTTGAATGCACCTGACTTTTTAGTAGACTTCAGTTGCTCGTCTCCGTTAGCCAAACATAAAATGACCAAAAGTACATCGCAACCGTCCGTGTCAGGTCGGCTGGGTGGAGAAGCAGAGCAACAAGCCTCAAACCCATTCCCTAGGATTATTCCCAAACTAATAGTCACCCATGATGATTTAGGTCCTGGTCAGGACAGTCCGCACATCAGTGATTTGACTTTAAGCATGGGCGGCTTTTCGCTGGACCTGCATCCCGATGAGGACTCGCCCTGCTCGGACAGCGGCTGTGGAGGCTCCCCTGCGCCCTCTCTGTTCCACAGGAAACTGTCCAGCTCCTCCTCCGCTGGATTGTCCTCTGCCTCGTCGTTTGAGGAATCGGAGGATGATTTCACGGGCAGCGACATTGAGCCCACCAGTCTGTCCCCCAATATGATCGGCAGTCCTGATGAACTCACAGGGGTAGGTGACACGGTGTCCAGTTTTCCCAAATGCTTTTAGTTCTTATTATTTTCAAGGTCCCATTATATATAGACTGACCTGCAGTGTTGGGTGTGACGCATTACAAGTAGCGCGAGCTACGTAATCAGATAACTTTTTTTTTATCAAGTAACGCATTACTTTTTAATTTACAAGAAAATATCTGAGTTACTTTTTCAAATAAGTAACGCCAGTTACTTTTTTCCTCATTTACTGATTGAAAGCTCTCCTGTCCCCTTGTTGAGAGAAATCGGAAGTAAGATGTTACTTTAGTTCTAGAATAAATGTGAACATGCATTAATTCATCAAACTCGCTCACAAAAAAAAAAAAAAATCAGATTTAGTTTTCCTCAGAATGAATAAAAACAGTTAAACGCAACTCAGAATATGACTCAAAGCTGCAATAATTAAATACCGGTATGTTAAGTAATACAAATATACTTTATGTATTTAATCCCATTTTATTAACCAATTTGCTGCTGACCTTCGGTGATCCAAATCAACCATACTAATAAGCAAAAATTACACAAACTAACATTTCTTCTTCTTTTTTTATTGCTGAAGAGTGTTGAACTTTCTTCTGTGTTACTGTACAGACGTGAATTTACATTTCTTTCAGCCTTAGGCTTTTGGTGTGAAAGGGCTTTTACATTTGCCAAAAATAAAACTTTTTATATTAAAAGCAAACAAGCAAGCCCAGCCCAGATGTTAAAAGTAACGCAAAAGTAACGTAACGAATTACTTTCATTAAAAAGTAACTAAGTAACGTAATTAGTTACTTTTTTAGGAAGTAACACAATATTGTAATGCATTACTTTTAAAAGTAACTTTCCCCAACACTGCTGACCTGTTGCATATGTGTTTTTTTTTAAGGCTACTGGGTAGTGTTACCCCTGTGAAAAAGAAGCGAGTTTAATTGCAACATTTAAATCGCAACATTATCATTGCAAATGTGTAGTTACAAATATATTTTTTTAAATCATGGCATACAAGTTCCAATAGAAATGACATAAAGTATATTTTAGTTTACCGTAAATGTTTGTCAGTGCATTCAGCAGTACATTTCAGACATATTTCAAAGACAATAGAAATACGAAATTCTATATGAAAATGTAAGTCCTACTTAAGTATGTCAAAAAAGCACTCTTATGTTCAGTTAATTGCAATTAATATGCATTTAAACTGTAATAGAATTAGGCCAACATTGTCTTGCAAATAACATGAAGTGTTCAAAAACATTACATTTAGTTTGCACGTGAGTATATTCTTTTAAAGTATACTATCTATAACTTGCATACTTTTAAAAAGAGTACTGAAGTGTACTAAGTGTATGTCTCGAAAAGGTTAAGGGCAGGGCTTTTGAAGTGTTTGTGCACCAACCTTTGGCTTTTATTATCAACTTTATTATCACGTCCGGTTGCAGACATGAGGTCTTGTGCTGCCTGTTATCTATTGATATTCCTCCAATAAAACACATTGATTAGGACATTCTGATTACCAGTAAGGAACTTCTCGACATTATATTTACAACTGTGTTGTTCTTGAGTTGCTTTTGATCTGTAGTGATACTTCAGCTTCAGTTAGCATGTAAGAATGCAGATTATGAGAATGTCTGAGTCCAAGTGAAACCATTTATTAGAAATTACAGCTATTTTTAGCTGCTTATCTGTACGCCACCAACTTTTGAATTGTGAAAGAGGTGAATCTAAGATACATTGACATGCATATATAAAATCAATACCTGTTATTTTATATATAACTCATCAGGCTTTTAGAAATCATCCAAAAGGTTACTCAAGTGTTGTAGTTTCATTCTTTCTGACAGTCTAGCAGTTTTTCAGTTTCAGATTGTTGGTATTTGTTGGCTCTTGGAACAGTTGATGGGTGAGACTCATTAGACCGATGCTTTTTGTTTTCTGTGGAAAGTTAGTAACTACGCAAGATATTTGGCTTTTAAATGCTAGAGACAAAAAGTGAGTAAGATTACCCTGATGTTCATGGGGATGTTTTACAAATATGAGCAAAACTCTGAAGGTGAAGAATAGAAACGATTCTAGTTTCTGGAAACTCAAAAAAAAATAGAACTGTGACATTATTTCCAAAGGTCACTGATTGATTTAATAATACACTCACTGTCCTATCATGACTAACAGAGAAGTCGAACTCCATGTTACCAGAGATTTCATCTGGAAAAATCCCGAGAGTCTTTGTGTCAGCCGCCTGAATCTCGGTTAGACACGTGCTCAGCAAGTTTTTATGTCTGGATGGATAATCCATCTGAAACTGGGCGGCATTCTGTTACAGACTGAAACTTTGAGTGACTTCATATCTCTGATGAAACATTTGTTTACCTTGATTTGAATAGAAACTCTGATCTAGCGACCTGTGCACTGAGTAGGCTGGACAAAAAAAAACTTGTTAATTAACCTCAATTAGTAAAACATGACGCTAGCAACACCAAGGTCATGGGTTTAATTTCCAGGAACAAACGTTCTGATAAAACGTATATATTGCTTTGAAATGTGCCTTGAGTTAATTTGAAAAATAAGTGTTGTTTGTTTTACGGTGAATTGCCATGATATGTGTTTACAGGGAGTTATGTGAATCATTTCATTTGAAAACTATAGCTTTTTATGTCTCTGCTGAACAAGACCAGAGTCAGCAGAAACATCATACAATATTTCATTTCATCAGCAGTTCTGTGCTAATCTCCAATTTCCCACTCAGTCTCCTATTATACAAATGATTGATGCTAGTTTTGTGTATGTCTGGCTGGTCCATGAATCAGGAAATCAGGATGAATCAGTCTGAAGAGAATGACTTTCAGGAAGTTTGCTGGCTCCTCATAACCTTTCCATCTTTCCTGCACTATTTTTCGGATCTTTTTTTGTCATTCTTCAAAATTCTTATTTCTTTATTAAATGGTTCTCTGGAATACTGGAATACTCTGAAGTCCGATTGGTCAAAGGCCGCATTATGTATTCAAATATTTTAGTAAAAAGCAATACAGTTTTTAAATGAATAGTAACAATTAAGAAAACTATTTCCTATTGTTTAAAAGTGTCTGTATTTTTATTTTTTTTTGGAAGAAACCTTTTATGCTCACTGAGGCTGCATTTATTTGGCAGTAATATTCTTAAATATTATTACTATTCAAATGAGCTGTTTTCCATTTGAATATGTTTTAAAATGTAATTTATTCCTGTGATAACAAAGCTGACATTATCACATGATCCATGAATCATTCTAATATGCTAATTTGTTGCTCAAGAAAACAGTTGTGCCTCTTAATATTTTTGTGGAAACCATAATGCTTTTTTTCAAGATGCAGTTCAGTGATCTGAATAAAAGTAAAAAAAAAATGTAAACAAAAAAAAAAGTTAATCTTTTAAATGGTAGCATTGCAGTGATAGTCTCTCATGTCACTCCGCAGTCTCTCTTACATTATCAAATAATTCCAAGTCTTTTTTATTTGTTTACCAGTCGCCGTTTAATAAACCATCAAAGATCTTGATCACCCAGTCAGGGTTTAGTTTGTATGTTATCATTTATTAATCTTTTTCATTTGTGTTTGCAGTACATTCAACTCATCCAAGCTGCATATGCAATTTTTTGTCGTCAGTTTTTTAGAATAATTTGACCCTGTTCTATCAGCTGCTGACATCCACAGGCCTACTCACACAGACGCACGTTATTATGCCATCATTGAGCCATAATCACTCACACTGTCATGGAAAACTGAGTTGTGGGTGGTTCCTTTGTCGCTAAGTAACCACGAATCCATATATGGTGTTGCTTCTCATTTCTGTCTTCATCTCTTTCTTAATCTGTGTCGTGTCTTACTTCAGTGGTCATGATGCCGATTATTGTGATTTGTTTACAGCTGTGAGTGTGTGCAAATTACTATTGTTTGACTCTTTTCCTGCTGAGCGTGCTGAGGAGATCTCACATCGCTGTGATTTGCGATGATGTAAACAATTCGTTTCACACCATAAGCTTGCTCCACCACTTCTGAGACAAAGCAAAACACTCCATACAAGATACTAGCTTTAAAAACACTTTACATGAAGAATGAAAGACATCTAGCTGTCTCGGTCTCGGGTGTTCCTGGCTCTCTAAAAGGGTGTGAAGCTGTTGGACAGGTTTATCTTTATTCTGAAAATGCTTTAGGAACTTCTTAGAAAGGAGGGAGAGAGAGAACGAGAAAGAGAGACAGATCAAAAGAGCGAGAGGGAGGGGAGAAGTGGAAAATGGAGAGCTGCAGTGAGGGAGGAGGTGGGTGATGGGGTGGGTGGGGTTTTTACAGCGTGTTCAAACACAAACAGCCCAGAAAAGCACATTTATTACATTAGTGGTGTTTGCCAAGGCAGACGACACTATAACTTGATTTTAGTCACTGTTGCTTACTAAAAAAAAAGCAATTTAAGTACCACCTCCTTTTTAAAATGTTTTTTTTTCAATGTATTTTACATGACGTGAGTTGTTGCATGTTCATAGGAGAAACTAGAGAATATCCGTTAAGTATTTTTCTTTTAAAAACACCATCATGGTAATATGCAATAATGCAATAAACATTCATTTAACAACATTAGCCTCATTCAGGGATCAGGACGCATTTGCATGACACTTTAAATGAAATATAGTGACATGCATTTCTGTCTACACTGTAAATAACAAAGATTATTGGATCCGTTTTACAAGAAAATACCACTTCTGTCTTTCTACTTCAAAATTTCACATTTCATTTGATTTGTTACTTGCCATTTTTTGTAATTATTTAAGGAATTTCCTAGCAGTTTCTGAGTGATCCTAGATAGGGTTGCAAAAAGGTGGAAAATTTCCAGTAAATTTCTGAAACTTTCTAGGATTTTTTGGAATATTCCAGGGATTTTTTGAAAGTTTCCAGAAATTTTCCACCCCTTTGCAACCCTAAACTTAAACCAATTTTATTCATCTATTTATTATTATTATTATTTATTTATTTTCAGTGTACCTGAGAATTTGGTGTGAGAGATCTGATCACAGAACAACCTTGTTTTGGACCTTTTTTTATACCTGGTTTCCTGAGTAGTGTTGTTATTGTTAACTAAAACTAAAACCAAACCATTAAAATCATTTGAAATAAATCTGAAATAAAATAAAATGTACATACTAGATGCATATCTTTAAAAACAAACAAAAAAGTATAAATGTTGTCTTGGCAACTATCTGAAATAAGTGCTCAAATTAGTCAAATTAAAACAAAAAATAAATGAAAGCTAAATAGAAATATAAAAATTGACAAAAGCACATAACAAAACTAATACAATCTAACATAACATGACTAATAAAACATAACTAATAAAAATGACAAAAGCACTTAAAATTACTAAAACCAAACCTAAAATATAAAAATACAATGAGGCCCGTTTGGGCCAATAAGTAAAAGCAACCACATAACAACACCCTCATATCATGACACCATGATCTCATGATCATATCATATTGTTTACATGTTCTTTTACACATTTCTTTATAAGCTTGTCAGTATGCAGTAAGGAGGGAGTAAGTCAGGAAGAGTGCATACGCTTCATAAGAGCTAGCAAAGGAAAGGTGGATTAGGATCAGAGAGGGAGGTAGTGTAAGATAAGAGTGTGTAGGGGGGACATCTGAGAAAGCAGGAGGAAAGGCATCGACTGACGAGTGAGACAGAGGACAGTTACATTTACTGAGACGGGGAAAGAGACCGCTGAGCTGCAGAAGTGCACGTGAGCGAGAGACCTGGGATCAACAGAGAGAGAAAGAGTTATCAGACTTGTGAGGTAAACAGTGCTGTATGCACATGATGTGAGTGTGTGACAGCTCAGTCTGCTTCCTGGATGCTTGTGTGGTTACAGGGCAGTGCGGGAGTCGTGGCTCTCTGCACGCTTGTTTGAAGTATGTGCTTTAAGTGTGTGGTTGTGCATGCTTTTGTTTGCCCATACATTTGTGACTGACTGCTGTCTTGCTTGCCAGGTAAGAGACATTCACACACACTGCTGGGTCGATTTGGCAAAAGATCAGTGACAAATAGTTTAAAAAATCTAGTTTAAAACACACGTGCCATTCTTTGATATGTAGTTTGACTTTGAATTCATGTTCATAAAGTTTCAGAAAGTTGAAAGAAAAGTTTTAGTGACATCAGTTTAATTTGGTGTAACAATCAAGTACAAAGTTATAACATATTTTCCATATTTTTATGAAAACGTGAGCATTTTTCTATTACAAATATCATGAATTATTCAGTCATAAATATCATGTTTTTGAGGAGGTGCAGCACATGACATTTTACTTGAACTTACCTTGCCTTCTGAATAAAAGTCATATTTTATGAGGGGTCTTCCTTATAATATCATTTACTGTTTTTGTTATTCTTTTCATTTCTGTTTTCATGTTGCACTACATGAGTTTTATGAGTTGGCTGAAATAAGTTTTTCCAAATATTATTAGAAGTCAGAAGTCAGAAAGAGCTTTATTACCAAGTATGTTTACACACACACAAGGAATCTGACCTGGCGACAAGAACTTCTGCTTTATCATGCAGTAAAGCAGGTTTTTTTTTTTTAAAGACACAATTCTGTTTAAAAGTTTGGGGTCAGTAAGATTTTGTTTTTTGAAATAAATGAATACTTATATTCAGCAAGGATGCATTAAAGTTATCTAAAGTGACAAGGAAGACATATAATGTTACAAAAGTTTTCTTTTTTTAAATAAATGCTGATCTTTTGAACTTTCTATTTATCAAGAATATTGAAAAAAAGATCAATAGTTTCTTGAGCACCACATTTGCGAAGGATCGTGTGACACTGAAGAAGACGTGAGATGATTTTAAAATATATTCAAATGGAAAACAGTTCTTGTAAATTGTAATAAGATTTCACAGTATTACTGTTTTTACTGTCTTTGATCAAATACATACAGTGTTAGTGAGCATAAGAGACTTATGTCAGAAACAAACTTTTTAATGGTAGTGTAGTACTCAAATGTATGCTGTATTAAAAGATAAATACTGTTAGAAAAGGTTTAGTGAAATGAAATTCTTCTGGATGTTCTGTGGGTTGGATATGCAGTAGATCTGTCTAATAGCAACAGTAACCTGTGTGTGTGTGTGTGTGTGTGTGCTAGTCCTTGAGATAAGTCAGACATGAAGATAGAGCAGCTCTGTTTGTGTAGGGTGGGTTTGACCTTTGACCCAGGGGTGGATCTCACTGTGACGCTCCACAAGGCCTGGCTGTTATCACCATAACAACAACTCATATTCTAGAATTATCAGAATGGGAGTGGCCGTCGTGAATTGGTAGCATGCTTTGCAATCACAATTGAGATACGAGGTATTGTAAGCATTAAACATAATGTTTTAGGTGTTAAACAATGGTATATATGATTTCACCATAGATAAAGACATTTTTGGCAAGAGATGTTCATGTCTAAATATATGTAAGACTATTTCCTTTCATAAACTGCAAGGAATGTGGTGCCTGTTTTGGAAGTGAAATGTTATTAATACTTCTCCTGAAGTTTCAAGAAGTGTGTACAAGCAGGCAGAAGGACAGGAAGAAAGACAGAGGTCTTTTATGAGGTGTCGTCTGTCCCCTGTTGGCTATAGTGTCGTCAGAGGGGGTCAGTCAGGAACAGAGAGGAGTCGAGGACAGACTGAATTACATCTAAGTGTGGAGAGCGAGCTGTCGACTTTACAGAGCACACGGTGAAGGGGGGATGGTTTGGAAGGAGGGAATGAATGTCTGAATTGTAAAGCGGAATAAAGAGACCTGAAAGGGGACAGATCAAGAGAGAGATGCTTCTATTTTGCATTTTTCTAATTTAATCATTTAATATTTCAATATAAATTGTTGTTGTAATTGCACTACCAGTCAAAGTTTTTGAACGAATTCTCTTCTGCTTGCCAAGCCTGCATTCATTTGATCCAAAATACAGCAAAAGCAGGAATATTGTGAAATATTTTTACTATTTAAAATAAGTTTTCTATTTGAATATATTTTAAAATGTAATTTATACCTGTGATCAAAGCTACATTTTCAGCATTATTACTCCAGTCTTCAGTGCCACATGATCCTTCAGAAATCATTCTAATCAAGTTGATTTGCTGTTCAAGAAACATTTTTTTTTTAATTATTATTATTATTATTATTATCAATATTTAAAACAGTTGAGTCAATTTTTTTTCAGGATTCTTTGATTAAAAGAAAGATAAGCATTTATCTGAAAAAAGCTTTAGTAACTATACACTATACTACTTAATTATAAAATTATAATATAATAATTTATAATAAAATTATAAATTATACCGATTATAATAATATTTTTATTTAGCAAGGATGCTTTAAATTGATCAAAAGTGACGATAAAGACATTAATAATGTTACAAAAGATTTCTAGTTCAGGTAAATGCTGCTCTTCTGAACTTTCTATTCATCAAAGAAACCTGAAAGAATTCTACTCGGCTGTTTTCAACATAATAATAAATGTTTTTTGAGTAGCAAATCAGAATATTAGAATGATTTCTGAAGGATGATGTGACTGGAGTAATGATGCTAAAAATTCAGCTTTGAACACATTAATAAATTGCATTTTAAAAATATATTCAAATAGAAATGTTATAGTAAAAATATTTCACAATATTACTGCTTTTGCTGTATTTTGGATCAAATAAATGTGAGCAGAAGAGAATTCTTTAAAAAACATGCAAAATCTTACTGTTCAAAACATTTGACTGGTAGTGTATAATAATAACATAATTATTTTAAATTTCACATTTGTAAACTTTTTTTTTTCCTCTAAAATCTAAAACATATTTATTTTCAGGTTGGAAAAAAGTAGTATTCTCAGAGTTTCATATATGAGTTTTTCTCAAGGTCAGGTACCAAGCATATTCTGGAAACTGCTCATTCCAGGAAGCGTTATGTTGTTTCCGTATTCCTGTCAAAGAAAGTGAACAACCGATAAAAGAAAAAAGATTTAAGGAATTATGGAAGGAAGTTGTCAGTGATGTGAATGTGAAAGTTTGAGTGGTGTCCCTGGACGTCATGAGGAGGTTTTTCTGGTTCCCCTGCAAACAGCTGGGTTATGTCATTTCCCACACTCACACATTCCTCATTGATTAGAGCTTTATAATCAATAACCTGAAATCTGTGACTCCGTGTGCGTCACGCCTTCAGTGTTGACCTTGTCGCTGATAAAGTCCTCCCTTTGGGACTTCAGTTCCCATGCCTGAAAAAAACAAATACAAAAGAAAAAAAAAACTGTCAGTGTTTTTACCGAAACTCAAGATTAATCAGATTACTTTTTTTTTGTTTGTTTAAAGTAACTAATAAAGTAATGCATTACTTTTTAATTTAGAAAGAATTATCTAAGTTACTTTTTCAAATAAGTAACGCCAGTTACTTTGTTTCCCATGTATTGACTGACAGTGCACGTGTTGGCATGTTGAGAGAAATCGGGAGA
Source organism: Sinocyclocheilus anshuiensis (assembly GCF_001515605.1). Lineage (NCBI taxonomy): Eukaryota > Metazoa > Chordata > Actinopteri > Cypriniformes > Cyprinidae > Sinocyclocheilus > Sinocyclocheilus anshuiensis. The sequence continues at coordinate 426,899 of NW_015557074.1, forward strand.
AAGTGCAGAGGCGTTGTGTGCGCTGTGTGAACATGATGCTACTGTAGTTCTAGACTAAATATGAACATGTATTTACTCATCTCACCAGCAGATTGAGTATACAGATTCAGTATACCTCAAAATTAATAAAAACAGTCAAATGCAAACTCAGAATATTATACAAACCTGCAATTATCAAATATCGTTTATAGGGATGTAACGATTAACCGCGAGCCGGTTGAAAATCGATTCAAATATGTGACGATTCAAATCGGTTGAGATGCTAAATAAATCGCAATTCAATTAGGGGTAGGAGTTTATATGAATGTATGTCTGAGGGGAACATACTGTCTTTAGAAAAGTTTAGATGGTATTTTTTCTTTTCATCTTGCCTCTGTATAATGCATATTAAAGTTCATAATTGTTTTAAAATTTAAATTTAGTTTTGTTATTTACATTTTATTTAAATTGTCATTTAGGAAACGCTTTTATGCAAAGCGTCTTACAAATGAGGACAATAGAAGCAATCAAAACCAACAAAAGAGCAATAATATGCAAGTGCTATAATAGTATATTATTATGGTGTTATATTTCAATTTCACAAAGAAACATGCAGCATTTTGTCCAAGCAATAATAAAAGGACACATTTAATTTATAATTTGTCTTAAATCTAATTTTGTTTAAAAAATCGTGAATCGAATCGAATCGTGAAATCAAAATCATGAATCGAATCGAATCGTGAGTTGAGTGAATCGTTACATCCCTAATCATTTACGTATTCAATCCAGTTTTAACCAATGTCTTTGCTACTGACCTTCGATGATCCAATTCAGCCATACTAAGCAAAAATGACACATTTGTGTTTCATTTTTGTTACTGCTGAATAGTGTTGAACTTTCTTCTCCTGCGTCATATTCTTCATGTTTGAGCTGCGCCCTCTACTGTACAAATGTGAATTTACATTTCCTTCAGCCTGAGGTGTATTCATTTCACATTTGGTGTAAAAGCGCTTTTACATTTGTAAAAGAAGAACTGTTTTTATATTAAAAACAAACAAGCAGACCCTGCCCAGATTTAAAAAGTAAATCAAAAGTCGCGTAACGCATTACTTTCAATAGAAAGTAACTAAGTAACGTAATTAGTTACTTTTTTTAGGGAGTAACACAATATTGTAATGCATTACTTTTAAAAGTAAGTTTCCCCAACTCTGGTCTAGACACTAAATGTTTGTTTAAAGAAAACGGATGTGGCTTGTTTCACAATTCCGTATCGGCTTCTAGGGCTGCACAATTAATCGAATTTCTAATCGCAGTTACAATTATGGATGCCACAATTACGTAATCGTTCAAAGCGGCAATTAATCGTTCAAAGTCCACTTATGTTATTCTGCACGCTTAAGATATGTTTTTTGTTTCTTTCTACGTGTTATCTTAAGGGTTTTGCCATTGTTTTAGTTTTAGTATAACATTATAATACCATTCATATTTGTACTTTTTTTATAATTTAAAGAAGAAACCAATCCGATGTATATTTGACATTTGAGGCTCAATACTATAGAAAAGCACTAAAGGTTTTTCAGTTAGAGTGTTTTCAGCTTGTTTATTTTCATATAAAAATACGGCATGCAGTTGCATCAAGCAATGGTATAAACATCATTCAATGTAAATTGTGATAATCGTAATTAATAATCGCAATTACAATTTCAAGGGAATAATCGACAATTATGATTTTTGTCATAATCGTGCAGCCCTAGGCTTTACGTATTTAGCCTGTTTCGATGATTTATAAATGAAAGAAAATGCAGCATGTTGGTCTGATCTGTGCATATGCGTTTTTTGATTTCAGGCTAAATCGTGGAGGAAGTTAAAGACTATGGTGCATTGCTCTCCATTTGTGGTTTCATTTAAGAAAACATATCCTTGGGTTCAGCTGGCAGGCCATGCAGGTAAAAACAAATTCTCCTTTGACTCCTGAATTGATGAAAAAGCTGCATCTGAACAGATTGCTGCCCATCATTTTGGACTGATGAAATTAACACTTTCTTTGCCTCTTTGTTTGCAGGTAATTTCCAAGCAGGCGAGTATGGGAAACTATTGAAGAGGTATTGTGAATGCGAGCAGCAGTGTCTTGAGAAGCTGATGAATGACAACCTCCGGCCGTTTGTTCCTGGTTACTATGGTATTGTGCAGCAGAACAACCAGGATTACAACCTAATGGATGATCTGCTGACCGACTTCGACTCCCCTTCAATCATGGATTGCAAGATGGGAAGCAGGTGAGAAGATAGATATATATATTCTGAGTTATTTTTCAAACTCCAAACCCCCCCTAACCAAGCAAACTAAATGTATAGCTAGTAAAGAAAAAAAATGCAGAATGTGGCAGGATGCGGTTAATGTCATAAACTGATGTGTGAGGGCTGTGGTGTGATCAATTGGGTCAATTTTTGTACCACAGGACATACCTGGAAGAAGAGCTGGTAAAGGCCCGTGAGCGTCCTCGTCTTAGGAAGGATATGTATGAGAAAATGGTGGCTGTGGACCCAGGAGCGCCTAGTACGGAGGAAAGAGCCCAGCAGGCGGTTCTCAAACCTCGATACATGCAGTGGAGGGAAACGCTGAGCTCAACCGCCTCTCTTGGCTTCCGCATCGAGGGCATCAAGGTGAGAGATCACATGGGATTTATTCAGCAACGGTATATTACATTGATCAAAAGTGACTGAATTTTTTGACTATTTAAAAAAAAATGTGTAATGGTTTCCATAAAAATCTTAATATTGTTAATAATAAGAGAGGTTTCTTGTGCACCAAATCAGCATATTAGAATTATTTCTGACACTGAAGACTGGAGTAATGACACTGGAAAATTCAGCTTTGCATTACGGGAATAATGAAATATAATATGAAATATAATAAAAATATATTAAAATAGAAATCAGTTTTAAATATAGTATTAAAGATACAGATAACATTAGTAATAAAACAAAATCTTTTTATAGATGTGATTAGAAAACCACTAAAACATGCAAATCTACGTCATAGCTACTTTCCCGATGCATGTTTGTTATTTATAGAGCTGACATTTGCACTTTTTTGTTAATATTAAAAATAAGTAACATTACCATGAACTGTTCACACTGTGTTTCTGTTTAGAAAGCAGATGGCACATGCAACACCAGCTTTAAAAAAACCAAACATAAGGAGCAGGTGATGAAGGCCTTGAGTGACTTTGTGGATGGAAACACACAGTTACTGGTATGTGACTGTTTTAACTCTGCACTGGAGCTTTCACTTTAGCCATTGACTTCCTTGTTTTATTTGATAATCATACTTGTGAAAAAACAGACATTGTTGACTTCTCTGAAGTGATGTTCTGACCTCCAGTGACTTTGTCAAATTAAGAAATAAATTAGAGGCCCTGTTACATTATTACTGTAGTTATTGATAACAGGTGTTACTGTATTTAAAAAGAGCACAATTGCCATTCAAATATTATTTTATTGAGCAAATTAGTTAAATTACCACCTTTTCACTGGACAAATATAGTAAATATTTTTGTTATTTTATAGCTAATGGGGGAAGCATATTCATATTCATAAAGAGGCACTGTTACATTATTACTGTAGTTAAGTGAATTAATTAAATTGCCACCTTTTCACTGGACACATTTTTATTATTTTATTTTATTTAGCATATTAATTTGCCATAATTTCTAGTCCATTATTGTACCTTACATACTTATTTTTTGTAAACATAAAACAAATACATTATACAAATTATTATACAAATACAAACACTAGCTTGCTCTATTCTGTTTTCTTTTTATTTATTATATTATTTAAAAAACCCTTGCTATGTGTACTGCGTTAAGCTAACTGAGACTTGTTATAGCACTTGTATATCATTTCTCTTTTGTTGATTTTGATTGCTTCCATTGTCCTCATTTGTAAGTCGCTTTGGATAAAAGCATCTGCTAAATGACTAAATGTAAATGTAAATACATGAAACAAAAATCAAACAAATGATGGTGAAAATTGTTATTCACTTTTCTTTAACAAGAGTGAGGATCATTAGAAGTAATATCATCATTCATTTTTCTTGAGCTTTGTTCAAATTTATATATTTGCAGTTTTTAAAAGTAATTTTCTCTATTACAAAATTATCTCTCATAACCACTGATCTATATAATTACTGTATGATATCTATTATCGATTATAATTCTTCCATAGTAGGCGTTTCAGGCTCTAATTTACAGTATATATTTATATGTAACTAACCCGGGTTTTTTCTTGCAATAGTTTTTTATTTTGTATTTTAGCAGCACTGGAACGCTGTATTAGCCAATCAGAATCCAGAAACTGGCAATGGGTAATTACAGTTGTCTTGAACTGTTTTTTTTTTTTTGTTTTTTTCTTCAGAGGAGTTATCTGCTGAGGCTGGAGGAGCTGCGCAGCGCTCTAGAGACGTCGGAGTTCTTCAGGACACACGAGGTGAGGAATCTGTTCTTTCCATATTGTGAAATCTTTTTCCTGCCCAGGCCAAAATATTTTCATCTCTGGAACACAAGTCGTCATATTTCATAAGCTCAGAACTTTGCCCTGTAAATTTACACGTTTAAGAAACCCTTCCGTTTCTCATCAGGTGGTTGGGAGTTCTTTGCTGTTCGTTCACGATGCTTCAGGCCTGGCCCGAGTATGGATGATTGACTTTGGTAAGACCGTCCCACTGCCACCACCCCAAACCCTGGACCACCGCACACCCTGGGCCGAGGGAAACCGGGAGGACGGGTACCTGTGGGGTCTGGACAACCTCATTGAGATCTTTGGAGACATTCTGCAGGACGCCACCCCTCCCTCACACTGATGGATGCACAGAACATGCCTGAGCCCGGAGGATCACGTGTAGGGACACGCTGATGGAGGGAGGCGCACAACAGGATATTAGTTCTGGGATGAGTGTGCTCTTGTGCTGTCGGAGAGATAAAGAGCGAAGTGGAAAAACTCCAGCTTATTTTGTCGACAAGCTCTTTTTTTTTTTTTGCACATGTGGTTCTGCAGATCCACAGAAGCTCCACCAGAGTCAAAATACACTGATACTGAACCCAAACAGACTTGAGGAGCAACAAATGAGAAGAAACTATCATTTTAAGGGCGCACAGCCACTTCTCGTTTTTTTTTTTTTTTTATCTACAAATATGATAACACTATCAAACTGGAATGTGCTTTTTGTTGTTTTTCCTTGTACATTTTTCTTTGGGTTTCCACGGTTATGTAAATAGTGCTTATTTAATTTTTTTTTTAATTTCTGTAGTTTAACCCATACCTCATTCATTTCTGAAAGGTGGTCTAACTGCCAAACTACAGGCAGACTGCCTTTTTTTTTTTTTTTTCCTGTGGTCTTCTGATCTTGATGATACTTGTGGAGTATGATATTTCCATGACTCATACAGTATGTCCTGTGGATTTTTGCAGAATGCTATCACCTCTTAAACAGTTCAGTCAGCAGAAGTTTTACTACTAAACAGTTAACATATTGGCTTTCTCAGAAATAAGGTAGTAGTTTGTGACAAACATTTGTTTTGCACTTAACTAACCGCCCAAGACATTGAGGACAGTTCAACCCCACAAAGATTGTATTTTATTGATGAGAAATGGATGCAGTGTTTCTTAAAACTAGCCACGGTTACAAAGACACAACAAGCTAACAGGTGTAATTGATAAGTTATATACACATGTTGATGGAACAGTTTGTTCACACTTGGTTTTTAAGGTAACCCATCAGTAACTGACCTGTTTGCATTGTTAAGTCATATGGTTCGGTTTCTAGGTTAGCCAATTGCGTGCAAATTTAGAATAGGTTTGAGAGGTTAACCATCTTTATCTGGATCAACGACTATTATTACCCTGATTTTTTTTCTTTAAATAAATAGTTTTGTGAGCTTTTGTGTTGGTACATAGCAGAATGACCTCCGACCTCGGCTCTTTCCACACCATAGCAGGTACCGTGGAGTTCAGCTTCATAGTGATCATATCAGCTTATGTGCATGAAGAACAAATCTGATGGTTGATCTCTCAAACTGTGGTGGAAAATTTATTGTGGTGTATAAGCAGACTGTAAGTGTCAGGGCCACTGATGTCATGTTGTTGTTGAGACACATTAGTTCTCAAATTAGGTGCTGTGGTCAGCTAAAAAAAAAAAAAGACAAAGCAAAACTTATTCCCATCATAACTTCATGTTTGCTTAATTTCAGATATAGTCATAAAAAGATAACAACCTCTTGCACAATATCACAACTGTGATATTAAAGTGATTACCTCACCTGGACACATTTTGTTGACGTTAGTTTACAGAACGGGATGTTCTACCACTCTGTGTGTGTTTATCTTACAACTTCAGAGATTGTATTTTCCGTCTTGAGTGGACCTGCACACTGTCTGTTGGTGTGTCTGTCAACGTTCCAACACAACATTCCCATCTGTCAGTATTTCCTTGTGGAAACTTAATGTCTCACATTCCTTTGGAGATCCACTGCATTGTTTACAGATTATACAAAGTATTGTGTGTCATTCAAATTGTTGAAATTGGTTTCTCGCTACCGTACTGCATGTTTTAGATGACATAGAAAGATAACTGGAACATTTTTGTTGTTGTTGTCTCAGCCCATTTAAAGCAGCACTGTGTAACTTTTGGCGCTCTAGCGGTTATAAACAGAACTGCACACATCCCGCGGAAGAACATTCCAACCGGAGCTACTTCTCTAAGTTTATGTCTATGGCGATTCACATACATCTCAATTTCAAAAATGTTACCCTTATGACTGGTTTTGTGGTCCAGGGTCACATATGTTAATAACAGGCATGATAATAAGCAACTAGTTAATATTGAGAGTTGGTCCCTATACTAAAGTGTTACCGAAAAATCTTACTGACCCTAAAATAAAAGCACTATATGGAACTGAACATTCTCATGAGTGAGGAGGACGTTCTGGACATGATTTGGATTACAAGGATACTGCTCACTTTATTACGGTAAATGTTCTATTCCTGCCAAGTGATGTTTTCCTCTGTCATAATTTCCTGTGCGGAGAGCAGCTCTTCCTCAAGTTGCACAACAGAAGGGTTCTGAAACCGCTGGATGACATCAGAACAGCCAAACATTTTGTTCTATTACTGAGGGTCATCAGTAAATGACATCTGACTTACATCCTCCATTCATTTTGTTTGTCCTGAACCGAACTGAATGTTCTGATTAGTCTAGAGCAGTGGTTCCCAACCCTGGTCCTGGAGGCACCCCAACACTGCACATTTTGCATGTCTCCTTTCTCTGACGCAGCAATTTCAGGTCTTGGAGTCTCTACTAATGAGCTGATGACCTGAATCAGGTGTGTTTGATTAAGGAGACATGCAAAACGTGCAGTGTTGGGGTGCCTCCAGGACCAGGGTTGGGAACCACTGGTCTAGAGGATCACCTCATACTGGTCAACAAAACAGTTAACTATCTAAATGCTGTTAAATACAAGTCAGAACCATTATTGTTGTACAAACTTGAGAGCTAGCAGACACCACAATGAGAAGAGAGAAGGATTTGAACCACAAAATGTCAAAACAAATTTCTCTAAGACCACTTGCTTGTGAAATGTACTTCAAACCAAACTACAAATACGAATCCATCTCTGTAATCATTCTTCATTGCAAAATCCTAATATCCTATCTAATATAAATAACCTTTTCTGCATACAGAGAGTAATTGATGTTTCACGTAGCACCTTTAGAAACACTCAAACTATAAGGACACCTAGTGGACAAGGACTGAAAATACAGGTGTGCGACCAGCTCCTGAAAGAGCTCATACAGCCTGCAGAAGAGTCTTTGGTGCTCTTGATCAGCTCTTTTGTGTGTTAGTGTGGAGCAGCAGCACTTGTCCCGCTAGACCGTCCTGTACGCCGCCAGGAGGAAGTACGTACCTCGTCCCATCGCTGGCTCTCTGGGGGTCCATCTCCTTGAGTTGACTGTTGCTCTGTGTTACCAACTCAAACTTCCACAGCTGGTAGCGTAGACTCTTCCCCTGCTTAGCCAGAACAAACACCTCTTTAACGTCATCGGTCGGCCATGATACAGAAGCCTCGTTCTGAGAGAGATGCAGCCAGGGAAGTGTGAGGTCAGGGGGGAAGTGTCTGCTGTCCACACACCCCTGCCTTAAGCCTAATAATACACCTGGATAAAGACAGAAATTATTAGACTGAAGTACTGTTCCGTCATATATCTTTGTGACATAATTGTTGAGTCTCACCTGAGACGACTGCCCAGTGGGCTTTGTGGCCACTGCGTAAACAGGGCTCATGATTAAAATCCTCATCATATCTGTGCCGGAGCTGTCAGGAACACAACTACAGTCTGTCTGAACAGATGTCATTCATTAAACAGTGCAATATGTGCATAACTATGAATATGCGTCTTTGTATCATGTTGTATTTGATTATGTTTGCACTCGCAAACAAAGTTGTCAATTTAGAGGTCAGACATGTGGCCTTGCAAAAAAACAAAACAAAATACACTCAGAAAACAGTAATAAAAAAAAAGAGGCATAGAGGTAAAATAATAAAATTCAATAAATTTACAAATAACTTCAGAAAACAGTGATTCAAAAAAATAAATAAAATAAATAAAAATAACTTGGTGGTAAAATAAAAATAAATAAAACATACTAAATAAACTTAATTTATTTTTTGGATCACTGTTTTCTGATATTATTTGTATGCATATATACACACACAATATATATATATATATATATATACACACACTTCTGTGTAATAAAGTAGAATGAAACACGGAAAAAGTATTGAACACATGAAGAAAGGGAGGTGCTAAAAGGAATGGGAAAGCCAAGACACCAGCTTAAATCTATCAGTAATTAGAAAGCAATCCTGCCCCTTGTCAGTGGAAATTAATATTAGTTGGTTCAGTCCC
>NW_015557074.1:436175-437021 GCF_001515605.1 Sinocyclocheilus anshuiensis
AGTAACGCATTACTTTTTAATTTACAAGAAAATATTACTTGTAAATTAGTTACTTTTTTTCCCCCATTTATTGATTGAAAGCTCTCCTGTCCCCTTGTTGAGAGAAATCGGGAGTAAGATGTTACTTTAGTTCTAGAATAAATGTGAACATGCATTAATTCATCTCACTCACTCACTCGCAAAAAAAAAAAAAAAAAATCAGATTTAATTTTCCTCAAAATTAATAAAAACAGTTAAACGCAACTCAGAATATGACTCAAAGCTGCAATAATTAAATATGTTATATAATACAAATACCCTTTATGTATTTAATCCCATTTTATTAACCAATTTGCTGCTGACCTTCGGTGATCCAATTCAACCATACTAATAAGCAAAAATTACACAAACTAACATTTCTTCTTCTTTTTTTATTGCTGAAGAGTGTTGAACTTTCTTCTTCTGTGTTACTGTATAGACGTGAAATTACATTTCCTTCAGCCTGAGGCTTTTGGTGTGAAAGGGCTTTTACATTTGCCAAAAATAGAACTTTTTATATTGCGCATTACTTTTAATAAAAAGTAACTAAGTAACGTAATTAGTTACTTTTTTAGGAGGTAACGCAATATTGTAATGCATTACTTTTAAAAGTAACTTTCCCTTCTATACTTCTGAATGTTCCAGTGAGAACTGTTGGGGCCATAATCCGGAAGTGGTAAGAACATTATTTCACCAAAAACCGGCCACGACCAGGTGCTCCTCGCAAGATTTCTGACAGAGGAGTGAAAAGAATTATCCAAAGAGTTGTCCAAGAGCCAAGGACCACTTGTGGAGAGCTTCAGAAAGACCTGGAATTAGCATGTACAA
>NW_015557074.1:437484-438194 GCF_001515605.1 Sinocyclocheilus anshuiensis
GTCACTGCACATCACCCCAAAACATCATGGTGTAGCACTGGCAAAATTCATATAATTGAAGGAAGGATGAATTCTTGACATTCTTGATAAAAATCTGCTTCCGTCTACCAGGATGATGAAGATGAAATGGGGGTTGACATTCCAGCGAGACAATGATCCCAAACACACAGCCAAGAGCCCATGGAACCTTCAAGATTTGAAGACTTGTTTATGTGGAAGAATGGGCCAAATTAACACTTGAGCAATGCATACAACTAGTTTCTCCATACAGGAGGCGTCTTGAAGCTGTCATTACCAACAAAGGCTTTTGTTCGAAGTATTAAATAAATTTCAGTAAGCGTGTTCAATACTTCATTCCATTTTATTACACAGAACTTAATTTCTGAACTTATTTGTATTGTTTTCTTTGTATGTATGGATTACTTAGATTGTTACCGACATCTGGTGAAAATGTCATGTCAACAACACCTTTAGAAATATATTTACTGAGAAAAATGGTGATGTGTTCAATACTTATTTTACCGGCTGTATATATTTTTTACTGGCCATGAGGCTGCGTTATTTTTATAGCTGTTTTTTCATTGTCACTTGAGATGAGTGTGTTTCAATCTTTTTGGATCTTGCCTTCACCTACAAGTGTAAGCAGGGCCTAAAACTAACTTTTTGCCACACCTGCCAATGGCCGGTGACATGATAAAATTTACCGGCCA
>NW_015557074.1:438270-438575 GCF_001515605.1 Sinocyclocheilus anshuiensis
GAACATTTCATGTCAACAGCACCTTTAGAAATATATTTACTGAGAAAAATGGTGACATGTTCAATACTTATTTTACCCGCTGTATATATACTGTATAGTATATACACACACATACACACACATATTTGAAAACTTTGATCAAAACAAAAAAGTGGTCTAATGGTAATAAAATAAAATAATAATTTCAGAACAGTGATCAAAACAAAAAAGAGGCCTAGAGGTAAAATAATACTATTAAATAAAATTTACAAAACATTTCAGAAAAAATGACACACACACACACACACACACACACACACACACAC
>NW_015557074.1:438628-445303 GCF_001515605.1 Sinocyclocheilus anshuiensis
ACACACACACACACACGCGCGTTAGACAACTTTGATCAAAACAAAAAAGTGGCCTAGCGCTAATAAAATAATAAAAAAATTAAATTAAATACAAACTTATTTCAAAAAACAGTATGCAAAACAAAAAAAGTGGCCAAGTGGTAACATAAATAAATACATAAAATAAAATGATTTTAGAAAACAGTGAGCAAAACAATAAAAACAATTGTGGACCAACATGAATAATCAAATATGTAAGTAGTTAAGATACGGTATAAGAACAGGTTGCCCGCCAGCGAGGTGTTTAAGAATGACAGCAGTGTTTTCTCCCATCATGCCTCCTGATAACCTCTGAACTCTGCACCCACACACTTCCTCCGCCAGCTTGGCCATGTCACTAGCTATTTCAAAACAGAAAAAACACAAACATTGTAGAATTGAGCAGTCTTCTGTTTAAAGTGTGGAAAGCCACAGATACTCTTAAGACAATTACCCAACACTAGTTCCTTTTTCATCAACATGTTAAAACTTAATTCCATTAAGTTACATTTAGTCCACACATGACAGTTACATTTACTAAGTACCAGAAAACATTTCTCCTTGTTTAGTGTAGCCGTTGTCTTTTGCCATCTGGACCAGTGTCTCCAGCACCACTGTCTTAGGAGGCTGCAGAAGATGAGTCGCCATCCATAAGGCCACAAGACCACATCTGAAGTTACATACAAGAGCAGAGAAATATCAACTAACAGTGCACAAACACGCAGCTACACAGGCAGATAAACAACAGCAATGGACCGATGTATTGTCAAGACAGATATCAGCCGATAAGCTTTTCTATTTGGCCGATAAGTGTCAGAATATTTGTCATACTTGATGTGTACAGGGAAATGTAAAATTAGCATTAAATGATCTTTTAAGTTCTTCACTTTATCAGTGTTATTTTAGTATCACTGAGATACTATTATAGTTTTTAATTAATATTTTGCATTAGTCTTTATTTTTAGATTTTCTGTTTTTGTTGTTTTTGAAATTTTGTTGTGTTTTTGTCATTTGTATTACATTTTTAAAAATGTCTATATATTTTTTATTCATGTTTATTTCAGTTTTAGAACTTATTTTAGTACATCAAGATAAACTAAATGAAAATGAAAACTGTTTCCTTAATGACAAGCTGAATTTCTTTTCAGTTTTTTTGGTTTTTGTCTTAGTGAACTATAATAACCCAGGACTTTATTTGTAAAAAAAAAAAAAAAAAAGATTCCTAGTGTGTACAGACTTACCATATTTTTGAGCACACTGTTGGTTACAATGTTTACTTCTTTTTTCTAATACATATTTTTTAAACATTTTCTTTGTTTTTGTAAAAAACTATAATAGGATTACATAATAAGTTGCTAAGTATTATTCTCTTTAATTTACAGGTTTATTATTTTTATTAAGTTTAAATGATTTTTTCCCCTTTCTGACTCATTTTAAAATGATTTATTTCTAATTTAGTAAACATTATGTAATATTATAATACAGAATTATACATTTTATTGCAGCACATGTTTTTGCTATCTTTAAATTAAATATCGAAATTAAATAGTGTGATATCATGTATACACACATGCATTATACAGTTGTGGTCAAACGTTTGCCATCTACAAAATGTTAATTATTTTACCACAAGAGGGATCCAAATTCATTGTATCCCTCTTATTTTGATAGCACAACTATACAAATTAATAAATTAAAATAAATGTTACAGTATGTCCCTCCTATTTCAGAAAAACAATTAAGATTAGCAGATTACGGAATATGTAAACTGTATATATCAGCCACCCTGCTCTCTAAATATCAACAATCACATATCAAACCCCTAAAATATCAACATCAACAATTACATATTTGTATGGAAACTTACTGTGGACCATCTTGAATAAGCGAAGGCACATACTTATTGAACAGCAACCACTGCAGATCCTTCCTAAAACTTCATGGAGAAATGTTGAGAAATGATAAAGACTGATCAAGGCTGTACAAAAAAAGTCTTCGGAGTACAAAATTGCGGTTTGTACTCACCTGCTCTCTCTGTCCTAGAATAATTCTGGCCTCTTCATGGTCCCCTTCTACAGGGGCCCTTCCCTCTGCTAAAGCCTGGTAAAGCTTCTTCTTGCTGGGCACTGAGCGAGCCAGTGATGGAGGTGGAGGAGGTGCTGCCACATTCTCCACAGACATGCTGCTCCAACACACTTTCACACTAAGTAGAAAGTAAATCAGAGAAGTAAATGAAAACAATAGACAAGATGTAAGAGTATTGTGATTTACATGGCATGGTGTCACGTGTATATATATACACGTTACAATGTAGTGTCCAATATAACGACACCTAAACAATGCTGCAATGAATGCACGTACTAATTATATAAGCATTCGCAAAGTTACATGAATCAGCGTCCAAGAAGTTAAGTTATTTCACTAACTACTAGTAATTGGCTGTGAAGTGCAACTGAAGTCTAGGTAGTGTTCTCTATTTAAGGAATACCAAATAAGGTCATATGGTCGTGAGAGGAAAAACACAATCAAAATACAAAAATACCAAAGAAAATTATATGTTATAAATGTGGCGTTGACGATATATTTGTATTAAACCAATCAGGAGGCATGATATCGTTTGTTCAAAATTAGAAGCTGATTAGATTTCCTATTCAACGACGTGACAGCCGGACAGAAAATAGCGTAACACGACCAACGGACCAATCAGTTCATAGAACAGCCCGCTCTGGCCTCTGGCTCGTCTCCAAAATAGCCAATGAGAAAGAGCTTTGGTAGGAGGGTGTGCTCGACAGACAACCAATCGGCAGGCTCTCCAGGAGACCAGCTGTCCAATAGAATTCTTATATATAGGCGGGTTTTCAGGCGGAAGTCGCACGTTTTTTTGTGTTCTGTGGTTTGCTTCTTATTCAAGTGTGTGGTCGGCAGAAGCTCGTTTAATAAGTGTGAGTGTGTCTAATTGTCTTCTTTTTTTATTAATGCCGTTCATCATCTTCTTATTTGATCAAAATATGGGTATTTCTTGATTAGTGAAATTGTAATAATTCGCGATTAAATTAATTGACAAGCTAAGGCGCTAACGTTAGCTTCCGTTTACAACAACGAGGTAGTTCAGTCATTCACGGGTTTATAGCGCAATTCAGTGTAAAAATCAATTAATTTCATTCTTCTTAATGATTTTTACCAAAACAGATTATTTCTAACATGTGATCAAAAAGAGTTGGGGAAGTTTAGAAAATGCTTAAGCTTGATTTCATTCTGCGCGAACCAGTGAGTTGTGGTTGGCCTTTCGTTCCCTGCGGAGGGTTTAATATAACGTTACGTGTTTTTCATTCCAGAATCATGGCGAGCCAGGAGATGCGGTTAAATCACACGATTTACATCAACAACTTAAATGAAAAGATCAAAAAAGATGGTATGGTTCTGTCTGTCTTTGTTTTTTTTAATAAAAACGATTTTGTAAATTGTTCATGTTGCGAACCTTTCCTCTTCTTTTGACAGAACTGAAGAAGTCGTTGTATGCTATATTCTCCCAGTTTGGACAAATTCTGGACATCCTTGTTTCTCCTACACTGAAAATGAGGGGTCAGGCCTTTGTGATCTTCAAGGAGATCAACAGTGCTTCCAGTGCACTCCGCTCTATGCAAGGCTTCCCATTTTATGATAAACCTATGGTAAGATACATGTATGTATGTGTGTGTGTATGGATAGATATACACGCATCTCTCTCTCTCTCATATATATATATATATATATATATGTATGTACACACACTTTTAAATTGATGTTTTAAAGCCAAGATGTTGTGATCCGAACTAAAATGCTCTTAAAATCTATTCACAGCGTATTCAGTATACAAAGCAGGACTCTGATATCATTGCAAAAATGAAGGGCACATATGTGGAGCGAGACCGTAAGAAAGAGAAGAGAAAGCCTAAAGCCCCTGAAGCAGGTGCTGGGAAAAAGGCTTCTGCTGCTATGGCCGGAGTACCTGCAGCTATGCCTGTTCGTATATTTGGAATCTATATTTGGGAATATGTGTGCTGTTGACTCCATTGTGGTCTATTTTCAGGCTGTTATTGATTTATTGGTATTCTTTCATTTTTGTTTGGTCATTTACAGGGAATGCCACCCATGAGCCAAGCCCCTCGCATGATGCCAATGCCCGGTCAACCTCCCTACATGCCTCCGCCTGGTATGATGCCTCCACCTGGCATGACACCCGGGCAGATGCCTCCAGGTGCTATGCCTCCAGGTCAGATGATGCCAGGACAAATGCCTGGCCAGATGCCGCAGCAGGTTTGTAATAAAACTGGGATGTACCTTTTACTATTAATGATGTATAGAAAATTAAGTTTAATTGGTTATCAATTAATCAAATTTAATATTGATAAAGTTGTGAATATAAACTTAAATTTCACATAAGGCAGTTTTTATATCAACTTCTTAATAATGTATGAATTGATTGAAACATTTAAACTTACAGTAATTTGCTGTCATAACTTGTTTTCATGTTTATTTCTCACTTTAACTAGTAGTAAATCGTAGAAACTGAATGATTCACTCGCGCTTCATGCTGCCACTAGGCAGATATAGCTATATATTTTATTTTATAATCTTATATATATTTTTTATATTATAGTACATTAGAGCATCAATGCTTATTGCAATTATTGGATGCTAGGTGTGCTATAAGTAATATTTACCAGGGCTCTGAACCGGTTCAAGGAACGAAAACCAGAAACGAACTAAATTAAATGTTATAATTCCATGCAGAATCGAAAATTTGAAATGGCCATCATCTGGTTAATAACGTTATTTTATCGTTCCATTTAATATTTGAAATTTGCCGTCAACCAATCACAAATTCAAGTAGTACGGCCTATGCAAATGTGATGCTGAGGCATCCAACGAGTGAAATGCCCGTGCTCAGCTGTGAACTCATCATAGGTCAATCGCAATGGCAATGCATTAGAGTTTATCCGAGGATGGTGTAAGATCAGATTCAACCGATCACACGCACCCGCAGCGCTTCTGTGAATGGAGAAAACGGAATAAAACTATAGTAGGGCTGTGAATCTTTGGGTAGACAGCGATTCGATTCATAGGTTTTTGATTTGATTCAAGAACGATTTTTGCAAATTCAGAACAATTTGATTTGATTCACAATTCAATTTGATTAACGATTCGATTCTGCATTCTTTAAGTGCATTCACAGGATTATTTAAATGCTTCCCCTAAGTTCTTTAAAGTCCCCATGAAATCAAAATTAAAGTGTTCATTTCAGGGGACCTTTAAATGCTTAGTCAGGGGGCAAATTACACAGCAGCCTTTGTGGTTACCGAACCATAGGTTAGAGAATAAAACACTTGTCCATTGTTAGATGCTAGTTTAATGATGCTATGGCATAACATGGCATATGTAAAAATGTATGTAAGCCAAGATTTAAAAAAAGAGCTTTAAAAGTATTGGCTAACATTTTGTCACACCAGGGGCGTAGCCATCATTTCAGAAGTTACAGAAATGTCAAATACAATAATTTTATGTATGTATGTATGTATGTATTATTATAATTATTATTATTTTTTTTTTTACAATAAATTATTTTCTTATCTATTACTTTGAATTTGCTATAAGAAATCAAATATACTGCTGGACAATAAACAATCATTTGTAATCTATAATTCTTTCCTAATGACAATTTTATAATTGTTTTATATGCTACAAACAATTATTTCAATTTTCTGCACATGTGAGTGCATGAGTAAATAGTTGAATGATGAGTATGAGTGAGTGAGTTACTGTGAGTAAATAATGAAGGCGAAAGAGAGCGTCTGAGAGAATATGAGTGTGAGTGAGTGAGTGAGTGATGAAGAAAGACAGAAAGCACAGTAATAGAGGGATTTAAGCCAGCGTGAGTTGTTATTGTTCTCGGTGTGGAAGGAGACACTCTCTAGCAGGGCTCTGAACCGGTTCAAGGAACGAAAATTAAAACCGGAAACGAACGAAATTGTGACAGGACCAGAACCAGAAACAGAAACTAAATCAAATTTTATAGTTCCGAACAGAATAGAAAATTTGAAATGGCCATTACCCGGTTAATAACGTTATTTTATCGTTCCATTTAATATTTGAAATTTGCCGTCAACCAATCACAAATTCAAGTAGTACGGCCTATGCAAATGTGATGCTGAGGCATCCAACGAGTGAAATGCCCGTGCTCAGCTGTGAACTCATCATAGGTCAATCGCAATGGCAATGCATTAGAGTTTATCCGAGGATGGTGTAAGATCAGATTCAACCGATCACACGCACCCGCAGCGCTTCTGTGAATGGAGAAAACGGAATAAAACTATAGTAGGGCTGTGAATCTTTGGGTAGACAGCGATTCGATTCATAGGTTTTTGATTTGATTCAAGAACGATTTTTGCAAATTCAGAACAATTTGATTTGATTCACAATTCAATTTGATTAACGATTCGATTCTGCATTCTTTAAGTGCATTCACAGGATTATTTAAATGCTTCCCCTAAGTTCTTTAAAGTCCCCATGAAATCAAAATTAAAGTGTTTTTTTTTCTTTTTTCTTTTGGGTGTTAGTATCAATATGTTAGTCTTAAGGTTATCTATAAGGCAGTGTGCTCCAAAACAGTGACAAAAT
>NW_015557074.1:446271-449988 GCF_001515605.1 Sinocyclocheilus anshuiensis
AAAACTTTTGTCCATTGTTAGATGCTAGTTTAATGATGCTATGGCATAACATGGCATATGTAAAAATGTATGTAAGCCAAGATTGTAAAAAAGAGCTTTAAAATTATGTATAGGCTAACATTGTCACACCAAGGGCTTATCCATAATTTCAGAAGTGACAGAAATGTCAAATACAATAATTTTATGTATTTATTATTATTATAATATATATATACTTTTTTTTTTTTTTTTTAACAAGGAATTCTTTTCTTATCTCTTACTTTGAATTTGCTATAAGAAATCAAATACACTGCTGGACAAGTACGGCCTATGCAAATGTGATGCTGAGGCATCCAACGAGTGAAATGCCCGTGCTCAGCTGTGAACTCATCATAGGTCAATCGCAATGGCAATGCATTAGAGTTTATCCGAGGATGGTGTAAGATCAGATTCAACCGATCACACGCACCCGCAGCGCTTCTGTGAATGGAGAAAACGGAATAAAACTATAGTAGGGCTGTGAATCTTTGGGTAGACAGCGATTCGATTCATAGGTTTTTGATTTGATTCAAGAACGATTTTTGCAAATTCAGAACAATTTGATTTGATTCACAATTCAATTTGATTAACGATTCGATTCTGCATTCTTTAAGTGCATTCACAGGATTATTTAAATGCTTCCCCTAAGTTCTTTAAAGTCCCCATGAAATCAAAATTAAAGTGTTTTTTTTTCTTTTTTCTTTTGGGTGTTAGTATCAATATGTTAGTCTTAAGGTTATCTATAAAGCAGTGTGCTCCAAAACAGTGACAGAATTCGGAAGAAATCAAATACACTGCTGGACAATAATCAATCATTTGTAATCTGTAATTTTTTCCTAATGACAATTTTATGATTGTTTTATATACTACAAACAATTATTTCAATTTTCTGCACATAATTAGGTAGAAAATATACTTAATAGTTCCTGTACTGTAATAAATGTCAATTAGCTCTGCATCATTCATAAATTATTTATTGTGTGTGTTAACGTTCCATCAGTTCATTCTGCTTTTTATTCAGCTTAGCTGCAGCGATAGATGCATTTGTCCATATTAGGCATTTCCTGGCACGTCTTAAGTTCTTTGAGTGCGAAAACTTCTTAATCTCATTTTCATAAAATAAAATGCTATAGTATTTTAATAGGGGTGTAGCGATTCACTCGTTTTCTCGATGCGTCGATTACAAGTCCTGACGATGCATATGCATCGATCTTGAAACATTTGAATCGTGAATCGTCGGTTTTGGACCGTAATCTATTTAAAACGCTAAGAATCAAATGAATCGAGTTTTCTATAGCGATTCAATGCTTTCAAAATATATACACATTAAATTACTACAAGCATGAATTAATGGAGACCTTGAACAGTGTTCGTGCCTCGCATCTCTCCTTCACACGCTCCACTATTTACCGCCTGTGACTGTCACAGGATTGCGCTCGCGCTCCGTTCGTCTCACTGACACATTTTGAGCAGCTGATGTGTGATCTCTCCTTAGTACTCGTGGCCAGTAATGCTAAAGTAAAGTAGTATTTATTTTCTGTAGTTTTTCAATGGCTCTCGATCATACCGACGACATTACCTGAGCAGTCGTAGGCTGCGCATTTATTGCATGGACGGAGAAAAAATGTAAGTGTCTAAAGCATAAGCACAGTGAACAATGTCACTCAACGGAATGTACGAAGGAAACTGTTAAAATAACCACAACATTAACAACAACCTTGAAATAAGAGCGCGAGGTTTATCTGATGATCAGATGCATGAAAGTAGCGTTCATTGCTATAGCAAACAGACATCGGGTGTGTTTTCTTTCAGAAACATAAATTCGCCGATGGAGAGGAAAAGTTAAAATATTATAGCATTTTATTTAATAATAAAAAGCAGAATGAACTGATAAAACGTTAAGACCATAAACACAATAACTAAATAAAATGTATGAATGATGCAGTGCTAATTGACATATTACAGTACAGAAACTATAAAGTATATTTTCTACATTATTCTGTGCAGAAAATTTAAATAATTGTTTGTAGTATAAAAAAATATTATAAAATTGCCATTAGGAAAAAATTATAGATTACAAATGATTGATAATTGTCCAGCAGTGTATTTGATTTCTTATAGCATATTCAAAGTAAGAGATAAAAGAATTCCTTGTAAAAAAAATACATACAAAATTATTGTATTTGAAATTTCTGTCACTTCTGAAATGATTGCTATGCCCCTGGTGTGACAAAATGTTAGCCTATACTTAATACTTTTAAAGCTCTTTTTTTTTTTTTTTTTAATCTGGGCTTACATAAATTTTTACGTATGTCATGCCATAGCATCATTAAACTAGCATCTAACAATGCACAAAAGTGTTTTTTTCTCTAACCTATGGTTCTGTAACCATAAAGGCTGCTGTGTAATTTGCCCCCTGACTAAGCATTTAAAGAATTTAGGGGAAGCATTTAAATAATCCTGTGAATGCACTTAAAGAATGCAGAATCGAATCGTTAATAGTGTTTAATTTTATTGTGAATCGAATTGAATCGTTCTGAATTTGCAAAGATCGTTCTTGAATCAAATCGAAAACCTATGAATTGTGAATCGAATCGATTTGCTGTCTATCCAAAGATTCACAGCCCTAGTATTTAACTTTTCCTCTCCATCGGCGAATGATTATTCTGAAAGAAAATGCGCCCGATGTCTGTTTGCTGTAGCAAAGAACACTACTTTCATGCATCTGATTATCAGATAAACCTTGCTCTCTTATTTCAAGATTGTTGTTAATGTTGTGGTTATTTTAACAGTTTCCTTCGTACATTCGGTTCAACAACATTGTTAAAGGGGTCATATGATGTTGCTAAAAAGAACATTATTTGGTGTAATGCAATGTTTATGCGGTTTAAGGTTCAAAAAACACATTATTTTCCACATACTGTACATTATTGTTTCTCCTCTATGCCCCGCCTTTTTGAAACGAGTCGATTTTTACAAAGCTCATCGTTCTGAAAAGCGAGGTGTGCTCTGATTGGCCAGCTATCCAGTGCTTTGTGATTGGCCGAATACCTCAAGTGTGTGACGGAAATGTTATGCCACTTAACATACTGTGATGCAGAGTCCCAGCACAAAACACATTACAAATGAGGCATTTGTAGCATCCGGTGGGCACTGATGCTACTGATTATAATGATTATAATTACTGATTATAATGACTTGTACTGTCTTTTTAGGCGTTGTGTACTGCGCTGCATAAACATAAAACCATGTCTGCATTTGTGATCGGAGAAACGACAAACAACAAGCACTGTTCTACACTGCTCAAAACTCGCGTTTGAATCATCATTGGCAAATTCTTTAAATATGTAAATGTACTTACAGACTGTGAGGCAGAAGCACCAGACTGTCCCACTTTATAGAAACAGCCTTTGTGCACAGCCTTACCAGGATCAAGAAACAGTCCTCCATAAAATGCACTGCAAACATCTGAATATTTGGGTTGAACTGTTCTGGAACAGTGTTGTAAATACAACTTAACCACTGATTTCTAGTCGTGTCCTCTTTTGGAAGGCCAAACGAAGTAGTTTCGCTTTCACAATAAAACACACAGCATCTCCACGACATGGCGGCGGTGGCAACAATACTACACCGAGAATAAAAGTTACGCCTTCTTTCTTTGCGTGAACATTTGGGCGGCGTTATGCAAATCTTCCCACA
>NW_015557074.1:453540-455278 GCF_001515605.1 Sinocyclocheilus anshuiensis
GTGAGTCAGAACAGCCGGCATTGTAGTCTACTCTACCAGGATCAGGAAACAGTCCTCCATAAAATGCACTGCAAACATCTGAATATTTGGGTTGAACTGTTCTGGAACAGTGTTGTAAATACAACTTAACCACTGATTTCTAGTCGTGTCCTCTTTTGGAAGGCCAAACGAAGTAGTTTCGCTTTCACAATAAAACACACAGCATCTCCACGACATGGCGGCGGTGGCAACAATACTACACCGAGAATAAAAGTTACGCCTTCTTTCTTTGCGTGAACATTTGGGCGGCGTTATGCAAATCTTCCCACATTGTGACGTAGACATTTGGGGGCGTGTTAGAATGAGCAGTTTTAGGTAGGTGTGGCTGACTCTGAACTTTTATAAAGAATATCTCTTTGGATTTGAGACTTTAGTCTTTGCAACTTTACAGACCTTTATGCACCAAGAGCTTGTAACACTCCAGAGAGAAAGGAAAAATTGAAATTGCATCGTATGACCCCTTTAAAACATTTATCTTTCAATGGAACGGTGCATATGCTTTAGACACTTACGTTTTAGCTCTGTCCATGCAATAAATGTGCAGCCTGAGGGAATCGTTACACCCCTAAACTATAGGCTTACATAAAAGGAATAGCCTATATTGGCCTATACACATGAAATATTTAACTTAAATCATTGACAAATTAACAACGAAAAGAAGAATTTTTTTTCTTTGAGTAAAGAAAACGCTGTACTTTATTAGGCTATTATTATTAGTAGTAGTAGTATAATTATTATAGGCAAAGAAAAAGTTTAAAAATAACATTATTAACCGCTATTTTTTTTCTTGGCAAACCGGTTTCAGAACAATAATACAGGAACGCAGGAACAGAAATGTTAAAATATCGATTCTGCATTTAACCAATTTAATTTTTTGTTTGTTTTCAAGCCCTGATGTTTAGTGAAGTTTTGTTCACAGTATTTTGTCATTTGTTTTAAAAATGACAAAATACTGTCAATCCAGCCCCAGCATATACACAGCTGGCATGTTTAGCTGTTGTAGTTTAAACCTCTTTTTGTGTTTGAAATAGACGCAAGTTTGACTGACACAATCAAAATGTCATTGGAGAAGCACTAATTAAAGTCACCATTAGGGATATGCCGGTATCAAATATTCATGTTGCGATGAATTTCTAATGCTTTTATCACGGTATTATCGCGATATTTAAATTTAGTTTAAAAAAAAGTGAGGTCATAATACAGTATAACAGGTTTAATAACTTTTCTTATAACAAAAATAACAACATTTAAATGCAATAAAGCAATACAGAAAAATGTATGAAGTTAAAAGTTTTACACAGATTAAAGTGCAAAAGAACTATAAAGAGCAATAGGTATCACTTTACAATAAGACCTCATTAGTTAACCTTAGTTAATGCATTAACATTCACAATGAGCAATAGCTACATTTGCTACAGAAGTTATTAATCTGTTTAAAAAAATACAAGTCTTGGTTCATGTTAGCTCATTAAATAACACAGTTGCAACTTTCGATTTTAACAACGTGTTATTAAATATTGGAATACCTAAGATTAATGAATGTTCAGAAGAATTTTTCATTGGCAGTTTATGTTAACTAATGAATTAACTAATGTTAACTAATGAAGCCCTAATGTAAAGTGTGACCGAACAATAAAGAATCAAAACACTTTCAAAAAATATCTAGGGCATGTTGTAGTCCAGATTAAAATGTAAAAAA
>NW_015557074.1:455348-457088 GCF_001515605.1 Sinocyclocheilus anshuiensis
ACATCATAGCAAATACACAAATCTGAATGGCTGTTTAAATCATTTAAACATGATTCAGAAACAGGAAGTAGTGCAGCTGCTTTGTTTACGGTAACGGCTGCATTTAAATTAATTAGTATTATTATTATTATTATGATTATTTCTGCAGTTTAGCGTCATCTGCTGTCAGAGAGTGAAAGTGCGCTTTCATCCAGAGCGTCTCTCACATGTTCCGCCATGTGCTTCTCGTCCGCACGCAGCATACAGCAGTGTTGTGCATTTGCTGTGATGAACATCATGGCAAATACACAAATCTGAATGGCTGTTTAAATCATTTAAACATGATTCAGAAACAGGAAGTAGTGCAGCTGCTTTGTTTACGGTAACGGCTGCATTTAAATTAATTAGTATTATTATTATTATTATGATTATTTCTGCAGTTTAGCGTCATCTGCTGTCAGAGAGTGAAAGTGCGCTTTCATCCAGAGCGTCTCTCACGTTCCGCCATGTGCTTCTCGTCCACGCTTATTTACATCAGAGTGCGCATGTGCCTTTCACGCAGCATACAGCGATGTTGTGCATTTTGACCAGTTTATGGGAAAAGTATTGTTAAAATGCATTCAAAATTCTGAATAATTTGTTATATATAATTATTCACAGTATTTAGAAGTGCCCACGATAACAATATCGTGCATATTCATTACCGTGATATATCGCATTACCGAATACCGGCACAAGTCTAGTCACCATTATAGTCACTGATTTCAGCCCTCCAAAACAGTTTCGACTGTATATTTTCATTTGCTGAAATTTCAGTGCATCACTCTTTGATTAATAACACTTTGTCTGTAGGTGTCAGAAAACCCTCCCAACCATATCCTGTTTCTCACCAATCTCCCAGAGGAGACGAACGAGCTCATGCTGTCTATGCTGTTCAACCAGTGAGTTTTTGTTTGCTTTGTTCAGAAACCGTTCAGTGGGGTGCTGGTAAAATTCCAGATCATTTAAAAATATTTTATCATCTTTTGCTAATTACAATGCCACTTTCTTCTCATAGGTTTCCTGGGTTCAAAGAAGTCCGTCTTGTCCCAGGTCGTCACGACATCGCCTTTGTGGAGTTTGATAATGAGGTGCAGGCGGGTGCAGCCAGAGAAGCTTTGCAAGGCTTTAAGATCACACAGAGCAATGCAATGAAAATCTCATTTGCAAAGAAATAACATTCACGTATATACAGCTTCTATGAAAAATGGCAGTTATACACAGGCCTGCATTTAGAAACCACTGACCCCTTGGGACAGTTCAGGCTGTTTAATGGTTGAATAGATTACATGCACACCATTCAAAAGAAAAAGTCCAGAGATGAAATTTTTATTTGGTGGGACTTGCCTAGCTGTGCCCATTAGATTCTATCTGAATATATTTTAAAATTTAACTTATTCCTGTGACCAAAGTTAAAATTTCAGCATGATTACCTCCAGTCTTCAGTGTCACATAGTCCTTCAGAAATCATTATTCAATGCTGATTTGCTGTTCAAGAAACATTTTATTATTATTATTATCAAGGTTTACAACGGTTTAGTAACTTTTTCAGGATTATTTGATGAATAGAAAGATTCAAAGATTAGAATTTATCTGAAATAAAAATCTTTTGTAACATTATGCAGAATACCATTGGAAGTATAACGGATATATCGGACTTGTAACCCAAAGGTTGTGGGTTCGAGTCTCGTACCAGCAGGGATTGTAGGTGGGGGGAGTGAA
>NW_015557074.1:457294-458017 GCF_001515605.1 Sinocyclocheilus anshuiensis
TCGGCTTTGATGGGTTTGTAAGTATGCAGGTTTTTTTTTTTTTTCTTATTACATTTATGTGAAATCATTGCACCCAGAGTCTGGTCCCCAGACATTGTACCTGGAGCTTTGATGTTTTTATTAAATCACAATGTTTTTCATGTTGCTTTCTGCTTTTTTTCTCTTGACCTGGGGTTTGAGATTTTGTTATGGTTTAGTTTGAGAGTAGTGGGGGTGTTCATGAGCAGCTAGAGTAGAGCCACACAATTATTGCCCTTTATGGAGCACATTCATTATTATATACACTACCAGTCAAAAGGTTTTGTATGGTAAGATTTTTTTTTTAAGAAGCCTCTTCTGCTCACCAAGCCTGCTTTTATTTGATCCAAAATACAGCAAAAGCAGAAATATTGTGAAATATTTTTACTATTTAAAATAACTGCTTTTCTATCTGAATATATTTTAAAATTTAACTTATTCCTGTGACCAAAGTTAAAATTTCAGCATGATTACCTGCTTTAAATTGATCAAAAGTGATGATAAAGACATTTATAATGTTACCGAAGATTTCTATTTCAGATAAATGTTGTTCTTTTGAACTTTCTATTCGTCAAAGAAACCTGAAAAAAATTATACTCTGCTGTTTTCAACATAATACTACTAATAACAAAAATGTTTTTTGAGCAGCAAATCAGAATATTACAATGATTTCTGAAGGATCATGTGACTGGAGTAATGATGCTA
>NW_015557074.1:458920-483004 GCF_001515605.1 Sinocyclocheilus anshuiensis
TACACTGCTCAAAACTCGCGTTTGAATCGTCAGTGGCAAATTCTTTAAATATAAAAAACGTACTTCCAGTCTGTGAGTCAGAACAGCCGGCATTGTAGTCTACTCAGGATCAGGAAACAGTCCTCCATAAAATGTGCTGCTCACATCTGAATATTTGGGTTGAACTGTTCTGGAACAGTGTTGTAAATACAACTTAACCACTGATTTCTAGTCGTGTCCTCTTTTGGAAGGCCAAACAAAGTAGTTTCGCTTTCACAACGAAACTACTTTGGCCTTGAGTGAGCGGCGGTCGGCGGGCTTGCGGCAGCCACATGTGATGACCCCAGGCTGGACTCCGCTTCGTCCACGGTGAAAGCCAGTCCGGCGATCGACAGCGCGAAGTTGATGTATTTCCACAGCGACCAGCACGGATCAGCTCTAGGCATGACGAAGCGGATATCGTCCTCTTTTGGAAGGCCAAACAAAGCAGTTTCGCTTTCACAAC
Source organism: Sinocyclocheilus anshuiensis (assembly GCF_001515605.1). Lineage (NCBI taxonomy): Eukaryota > Metazoa > Chordata > Actinopteri > Cypriniformes > Cyprinidae > Sinocyclocheilus > Sinocyclocheilus anshuiensis. Next base: position 459,405 of record NW_015557074.1, read on the forward strand.
GAAACACAGCGTCTCCACGACATGGCGGCAGCAACAATACTACAGCGAGAATAAAAGTTACGCCTTCTTTCTTTGCGTGAACATTTGGGCGGCGTTATGCAAATCTTCCCACATCGTGACGTAGACATGTGGGGGTGTGTTAGAACGAGCAGTTTTAGGTAGGCGTGGTTGACTCAACTTTTATAAAGAATATCTCTTTGGATTTGATACTTTAGTCTTTGCAACTTTACAGATCTTCTTTATGCACCAAGAGCTTGTAACACTCCAAAGAGAAAGGAACAATTGAAATCGCATCATATGGACCCCTTTAAAATGTATTCAAATAGAAAAGTTATTTTAAATAGTAAAAGTATTTCACAATATTACTGCTTTTGCAGTATTTTGGATCAAATAAATGCAGGCTTAGTGAGCAGAAGAGACTTATTTAAATAACATTAAGTATATGTTTGAAAAAGTCTCTGTAAAAAAAAAATATATATATATATATTTTACTCCGAAAAGATGCATTGAAAGTGTTGAAAGATAAAATGTTACAATAGATTTCCAATAATGAATCATGAAACAATGCATCACTGTTTCCACAAAAAATATTAAGCAGCAAAAGCTTTTCAACATTGACAGCAAGAACCATCATTAATAAAAAAAAAATCTGACCCTTAACTTTTGTAGAGGAGTGTTTGTGTGTCTTTATGAAACTGAACTGAGCCACACCAGTTTTAATTTCCTGACAACAATTTACTGTTTAAGTCCACTTTTTCATGACGTGTCCTTGTTCGCACGCATTTAGAAGTAGTTCAATTCGTCCTACCGTATCAGTCAAGATTTCCTCTGAAACTTCACCATGTAGTTAATGAAGATGTCAGCCATGAGCCTGTGTCTTTCTTTAGTGTGTCCACAGCATCTAGCGCCAGTCCTCGTTACTTGTGGTTGTCCTTGTCTGTCACTCATCCTTTTGAAGTAGAAGCCAGCAAACTCGGGGGATCTTCTCTTCTCATCTCAGTGACAGTCTACATCCAAATTGGCTTTTGGGCAGGGAGAAGTGGAGACAATTATTCCTTTGACATCAAACATTCAAAAATCCTTAAAAGCATACGCAGCCTTGATCATGCATAAGTGTATGTGACACTCTTTGATTCAGTGGTTTATTGATCTTCAGACTTCAAGTCTTAAGTCTGATTACTAAGGAATTTACTTTATTCCCCATTTGTGTGGTACTCAAATGTATAACCCCAAGATTATGAGTGAATGTCAAACATTTTGTTCTGTTATGAAATTGTGTCAAGATGAAATCAGATATGTTTTATGTACTTGAGTGCATTCACAAACTCATAAACTGATTGTCCTGTTGTTTGAGCTCATACACACACTCTCTTTAATCTCAAGCAGTGAGAGATTTCTATTGAAGTTAAATCACCTTCGCATGGCCTGGGAGTTTTTTTGAGTATCGTATAATAGGTAAATTAAGTTTGAGGGACTCTGAACTGTCAGCTGTATAATAGCGGCGCCTTGAGTTACATTGTGTTGACCTAAATGATTAGGTCAACTTTTTTTCTGTGTACACAAACATGCATTCTTCTGCAGATTTCCCAAGCCTCTGCACACTCCGCTGTTTTGCCTTGAGAAAAACCTGACCTTAACTGCTGCTGGTGCTATGTGTGTGTCTTATGCAATTGGCATCATGCCTAGCAGTTTGTTGTCCACCAACACTGCCCCCTTTGAGTCACAGAACAGACACTTCTTATGCCAGCAATGTGTGGGACACAGCTGTCCCCACACTGATCATATGACCAAACAGCAGGTTGGTTGGTTTGAGAAAACTACATACATTGCTTTATCACTGCTTTGTCTGGAATCCAAATATGCCCACAACTGACCCCCCAAAATGGGCTCAAGCTTAGAAAGTGGCGTAGGCTTAGTTTATTATTTGTTTATTATGTATTGCTTTATTTCCATGCCAAATTATGAGCGAATATGAGGGTGAGTTGTCTTTGAATCTTTGTGAGTGTAGTACTGGCTCTCTTTACATTTCCATGTTAATCACCAACTTTCAGTTCACAATGAGTCCAGCAGATGGGGACATTTGCTGTTGTACTGTTTACGGTTCGGCTGGTAGTAAGGTTTGTACCTGAGAAGAACGAGCCATATCTTCCCATTCATCCCAGTGGAGGATTGATTCTCTGCTAACATAGGCTGTCATCTTTTCCTGGAAACGTTTGTTACGTGAATGCCACCCCTGCTGGAAAAAAAAACAGACACCATCACAAAATTTGTAATGGTTTTATTGGTTATGGTGGGAATTGTACTGGTTTTAATCTGTTTTTATACAGTCTATGGTTTTAATGGAAAATGTGGACCCTGTGGGTATCTACTGGTAATCGGTCGCCTTCTATTGGTGGCTTGTTAAAGCCACTAAATCCTAATGGAATATGTCCCAAAACACACTAGGCCTACAGAAAACCATTTTTAAAAATGTTTTAATGGTTAAAACTTAAAAGTTGTTGGTTTGTGTATTTGTAGTGGAAACCATTCTGTGATGGTTTCTATTGATTTTTTTAAGCAGGGACTCATCACGTGACAATCTGGAAAAATAGTAGTATGTTTTACTGGTTTAGGAACCCTACATACATCATCTGTCACTGCTGTCAGTTTATCTGTACAGTAATTTAATGATTAAATGGTAACGTAATGAAGTAGCCAACTGAAAGAAAGAAAATCGTCAGAACACAGCCGTACAGGTAATTCCTGCCAACAGCTGAAAATTCTCACGGATCCATAAATTATGTCATTAACTCTGAACATCAGCTCTCAGCGCGGCTTTAGAGTCAGTAGGAATAAAGAGCGATTAAAATTCATTAAAATTCAGTTGTGTCGAGGTCAGCGCCACTCTATGCTAATCACAGACGGACTTGAAGAGCCCTCTGTTCTGACCACGGGTCACTCTACTTTTGGGAAATAACCGCAACAAGTCCATTCCGTCGCGAATGTGGGGAGGAAACAGGATCGAGTCAATAAAATCGGTTCATTATATTTTCAGCATAAAGCGGATGCTTTGTCTTGTAATGCCTGCACAGTGGAAACTCATTCCCCGATATGGAGATCTGGAAAGCAGCAATATGACGCCGATATGCTTTGAATTTCCGCAATTAGCCTAAATCAAAAGTCTGGTTTATAGGCTGAGCTGGTCTTCCAGTCTAGCCAAGCTGGTTTAAAAAGATCTCTCTGCCTGACCAGCTGAAAAGTGGTCAAAACCCATCTAAAACCAGTAAACAACACATATAGTCACTAGTTGTTACTTTTATAAAAAATTTTTTTTTTGCATTTTTCATTTATTTCTTCAGCAATGTAAAATTACAGACAGTATATATAGGCAATGTGTGTGGTCCTCAATAACAAATCTTTACTGTAAATACACAAATATTCAGTCTTTGTGAAATGTTCAAACATCCGTAGTCATTTTGGGTGCATCAGTACCCCACAAACACTATTTGGCATCCAAACCTTGTGGGTTTATTGCTTTGTCCTCACCCAACGACCTAATGATTAAGTTAAGCATGCCGCTTCCACTTTTAGCCTATGATGTGATAACAAGCCGGCGGTAATGTAAATGTGCTTGAGTATTGAATGTAACAGCCTCTGTCTGTCTGTCTATTGTCTGCCCTCTGACGTGCTTTTTTAATTGGTGCCGCAGCACTTTGATCATGCTCAGAGATTAAGTGAAGCTTGAGACCTATTATTCCAGAAAGAGTACACATGAAAAGAAACCCTACTGAGAATTTCCAGACCAGTGCATTATGGGATAGCATAGTTTCACAATTTATTTGTTATAAATGATACCGTGACTTCATAAACAGGACATATGGCAGAGAATGGGCCCGTTTCTGTCATTTATAGATAGAAGGGATGTTGGGCTGTTGAGCCTAGCCAATTTTCTTATATATCCGGCATCATATCTATGCAAAAAGACCATGAAGTGTTGTATAATCAGCATTATACATGACCAGCACCCTCCTAAGGTGGCAGTAAAGGTGTAAGTGAGAAATATAAAGTTGTGAAATATAAAGGTTTCAAAGTACACACCATAATTTTAAACTGTAAGTAAATTTTTTATGTGATTCATAACGATTCTCTGATTCACGGTAACTGACAGAACTGTTTAATTTGATGTATCCATCCACACAAGCTTTTCATAGCCTACATTCCAGAAAACAAAAATTCTAAGAACATTTGGTAACGTTTCTATTAAAGTAGGTCTATTTGAAAACTGGAAACATCCCATTTTTAAAATGTTTTAAAAATGGGACCCAACTAAAACCGGTCAGAAAAAAATGTTCCATTAATAATGTATCAATAATTGATATACTAATGATTTGACAATAATTTTGAATAAACATTCTATTAACGTTACTGGGAGATTGCTTGTTTGACATTGAGAGAACCTTGAACTTTGAATCAGAACCTTGCCAGAATCTTACCAAAATTCTGAGAATGTTTCCTGTTTGCTGAAATCTTAAAACTAGAAAGATTTCTGACCAGATGAGGAGGATTGTAACTTTCACAATTTTGTAACAATGCATTTCTGCTGGACTCACAAAGCACAGAATGACAGTGTATTCGACTGTAACACTTTTTGCGTTTATCTATTTGTTCTGTATTTGATTCCAGTTTTGTTTAATGTATTATTAACTTATTTTTGAATCAAATGGATGGTAAACAGATGATTCTATAGTAGGCCTAAATACATCCGATTACCAAATTTAAATGTACATAGTGGAAATTGGGTTGTAACAGCAGCCCTGTTGACATTATATGAAAAAAAAAGACCTAAATGTTATATTTATAAACTAGCCTACATCAGTTTGTAAGAAATATGTCGATATTATATTCAAGTTAGATACAGGTGACCGATATTCCCATGTAGAGGACACACCCTGGCAACTTTACCGCTAGTGCTTCCCACGGTGATGCGCAGTCTCGCTCTCATCGCTGCTCTTTGCTTTGGGAGGGCATCGGGAAAGCCTATCCGGTTGACGTGAGGGGAAAGAGCTGCTTTGAGTGAGAGGGGAAGTAAATGGGATGAAAGCTCAAGTCACTAGGTCAGCAGGTCGAACATTCAAAGCTTCTTAACTGTAGCAGGTGGAAGGAGGAGGAGGAGGAAGCACCCTGGACTCCAAGCGGAGTGTGGAAAGACATCAGTGGTCTTATCATTTACCTGTGCCACATTTACTTTGCTCGTATTCGCGCTGTGTCTTCACGATGGACACATGGACAGTGTAAAGAAAGCGTCACCAAACAGGGGAAGGCTGTTCCGTACGCACAGACCAAGTGCGCAAATGTCTGCTATGAGAATGGATAGAGACCGAAAGAGTTGGCACTCCTTGGAGAGCTCGAGTACGGACAGAAGGAGTGCTGCTAGGGCGATGATAAGGGATGCAGAGCGCGGACAGCACTGGACCGTCATTCTCCTGCTCTCGCTGGCGCTGCAGCCGCAGGTAAGCCGCTGATTACGCGCTATTTTCAGCCTGCTGTCACTTTTTTCACGGGTGTTTTCTCTCCAGAGCTTTACACGGACAATCCTTGGTGGTTATTTAGTGCAGTGTTGTTTTTACTTTAGCGCTGTTTACAAGTGGTTTGCACCAGTATGCGAATTATTTAGCGACTTTCAGGCAGCTGAACTTTTTAACGCAATCTGTCTGTCGTTTTCTGGGCGCAGTCGGTTGAGGTTCATCTTGCGCAAACAAAGCGTAAACTTGAAGACTTTTTAATACATTTCTGTTGCGCACATCCATAATTACGTGATAAATAATTACAGTAATTATGTTTTTGTCGCCACCGTCTGAAATTGACAGCTGTTGCTATGGCTACCTTCTCAAGCAAAGACGATTTCTGACTAATTTGTAAACTTTTGTGATTGTTGAAATTATATATATATATATAAACCAATGCACACTTAAACACACCCAGCCTGCTTCTTCGCCGTAATTTGCGGGGGTTTAACTTGGTGTGCAACCCCCATAATTCCGTTTTACACCTTTGTGGACGAGAGACCTCTGTTGTGCTGTTACCGTCTGCAGCCACCTGTTGTTCCATCTTTCTTTGTTGCGCGCCGCACTTGTCGCTCTTTTTGGGCGTGTTGCCTTGATTTTCATGCAGATACGAAAGTCTCATGTCAGCTATGGTTCATATACAACAATATATCTGACGTACATGAAGATGTGTTATTGTAAAGCTTGTCTGTAAGACTTGCTCATCATATTTCTGTGTGAAACGTACCCTGGTGCTCTGGTTTATTTGTACAACAAAAGCATCGTTTTGCTCTAGTATAAATGGGGACATTGCAGCGCTTTTCTATTTAGAGCAAGGCTTATTTTTAATTTCATTATGTTTACATCAGGCAGTAAAGTAGGAGATTTGGAGATTTTATAAAGAGAAATGGGTCTCTTTGTGGGCATGTGATTTTGCTTTTGTTTGCATTCCCAGAAAACACTCAGTCACTCTAATTATGCTGATCCATTTGTACCACCCAAATGGCTTAGCTGTATTTAGAGAATACATATCATCATTTTATTTTCAAAATATGAATCTCTCTTATGGTTTGAGAAGCCTACTCTGTTTAAAACACATTTGGCATTAAAACCAAGACATTATTTCAGAATCTACTTCCAATGCTACACATCCCACCCCAGTCACCTATTATTCCAGGCTTTGAGGTCTCCGCTGGGGTTGTTGGTCTACGGTGGAGATGACAACTCACCTGCTGTGGAGGGCAGATCCAGGGTATGAGAACCCTTTGAGTGCAGAAAGCGCGTGTGTGTTCTGGCGGGTTACTGCTGGATGCACATACCTGTCCTGCCACTGAGGGCGTGTGAAAAACTTTCTGTCGTTTTTGCAGTATGAACTTTGGTTGTTGAATGCTTTGATGGTTCTTGGAAGATCTATAGCGTGTATGTTACAGAAAGTTCTAGAGAGAAGAAATTTTATGGTTTTTATGTTATTGTCAAAAGAGATGAGGAGGGAAGTGATCAACAGCTTTGTATTGTTAGTTGGGCTATACATAACAGGGCTCAACAATAAGGATGGCCTAGTGGCCTGAGGCCAGTTGACGGAAATGTCACTTGACCTATCCAGGCTAGTACTGCACTTTCTTATGAACCTTGTTCATCAATCATGAATATGTGTTTATTTCTTGCAAACATTTAGATTTTATTTGAATATTGTTGCTGATATCTTCAAAATAATACATTAACATTTTTTTTATTTAATTATGTCACGTATATGTAGTTAGGTTAGTTACAGCTGACTAACATAGATGAGGTTTATTAAAACTATGAGAATAACTTGTGATAGTATATGCATGTATATATGGAATACACTATGCTACCAATGTATATGCTAACTTAAATGTTTTTGAGAGAAATCTCTTATGCTTACTAGGGCACTCAAGTTATTTAATCAAAAGTACAAAAATAGTAATAAAATAGTAATATTGTGAAAGATTGTTACAATATACAAATTTAATATATAAAATGTATTCATGTGATGGCAAAGCTGAATTTTCAGAAGCCATTACTCCAGTCTTTATTGTCACATGATCCTTCAAAATAGAAAGTAGGAAACTTTTGTAAAATTATAAATGTCTTTAATTTCACTTTTGAAAAATGGAATGTGTCCTTGCTGAATAAAATTAATAATTTCTTATTATTCATTAAATCTATATAAATTAATTAAATAAGTATGAAAAAGGGTAGATTATATAATAAATATTAAGTAATCTCTCAAATGCCACTGTTTCCAGAAAAAGTGTATTCATGAATGAATGTCATGGAGTTACATTATAACTTTTTTGTAATGCAAGTGATTCTTGATTCATGCAAAAAATATCGCTAACTTGCAAATTTTATTATATTTTTATTATTGCTATTATTATTATTGATTCTATTTGTGGCAAAAATGTTGGGTTGTTTCAAGCCAAAATTGGGTCAAATACCCTACTGTTGGGTTAGAATTTCAATTTAATTTCAGTATTAAAAAGTGAAATTAAGAATGATTCTTGGTTAAACGCCTAAATCAGGAATGGAGAATAAAACAGATAAGGGTTACCTTTTGTGTTAGACAGCAATAATACTTTAACAGTTAGTCAATACATGTCTTCAAAATGCGTAGCTGCCCCCTCAGAAATGTGTTATGCACATATCCTTTTTGTTTTAAATAGCAGCATGTCTTTGTCTCTGATGTTGGATGGCAGGAGTTCAGGACGAGTCTTTGTGGGGTTTTAATGTCTCGGTAATGAGCCCTGTGATGCAGCTACACAAGAGAGACTGCTGAAATACAGGTATGTTGGGAATGACCCAGGCAGAGGATAGAGGGAGAGGAAGAAAGAGAGATGGAGAGTGATGGCCGGTGGTCTATCTGCCGAGCGTTTGATGTGTCCATGTTTTAGGAGCAGGAATGGGACAACATGCCATGATGGAACAATGGGAGGACAGTGCAGCCATTCAGCGGTCCTGCTCAAACGTGGGGTCACGGGGAGAGGACAGGCACCACCGAGTCTTACTGTCTGACCCGGCTTGGAATGTCGTATTCACAGGAGAATCAGTGTGTGTCTGTGTGTCTGTTTATTTGTGTGGGAGAGAGTGTGTGATGCACATCAGGATTTTTCGAGTATGTGCATCTTGAAGATCTTAAAATAAATAAATAAATAAATAGTCTACAATAGTTTTGATAAAACATGTTTTTTTTCTAGGTTTTTATTTGGCAAATCGTTTTTTTGTCCTACTGAGAGTACCTAAAATGCCCAGCCGTCTCTTTGCAGAGTGTGTGTGTGTGTGTGTGTGTGTGTGTGTGTTTGTGCGTCTTCTCCTCCTTTGTGACAAAAAGAGAGGTGAATAAAAGAATGGCAACAATAAAGACAGGAAAGTCTGAACATAATGATGAGAGGAGATCTTTTCCCAGGTGAAAAAAGAGAACTACACAGTCGGAGAGGGCAAGATAGGAGCTGTGTTGTAAATGTGTTCCCCTCTGGGGAGAGAGGGAGAGAAAAGAAAGGAGAGGTATTGATATAAAGAATGGAAGACAGAGTGCAAGGGGTTGAAGAGTAGGAAGTGACTAACACAAGGGAGTAAGGAGAGAAAGCGTGAGAGAGAGGCAAGACATAACCTGAGGGGAGAAGATGGAGGTAATGAAGTTAAGTGAGCATGCAGATGAATAGGGTGATTACAGCACAGAAGAGGACTGTAGCTGTCCGTTTAGACACAGGGATTTCACTTTGAATCAATGTTATCGTCTGTTCTTTCTGTCTTTATCTGCCTTCAGATACAAAGACTGCTAGAGTCATTATCTGTCTGGATGAATGGGGTCTCGTGGGGATTGTGTTTGTGTTGTTTGACACTCTATACACTGTATAAATACAACTGTAAGAACAGATTTTAATGTTTGAATACACATATTTTGCCTTTGAGCATTACTCAGAGCAAGTTCTTCTGTGTTTATACAACCACAGTATCTTTTTTCTGTCTTTGCTAATGTAGTCGAGTGCTTTTCAATTTTGAGGAATAGTTCACCCAAAAATAAGAATTCTGTCTTAATTTACTCACCCTCATGTTGTTCTGAAAACCCACATGACTTTATTTTATCAGAGTGCTGTCAAACTCCAGAAATGACAATAAAAGCACCATAAACATTGAATACATTTAGTAAGTCAAGTCGAGAATTGTCTCGTCGGATTTTTGGTGAATCATGATTTGTTCATCGTTTATGCACTGATTTCATGCACATTTGTGTGTATGTACATTAATTAGCCTAAATTGGACTCATTATCTACAAATAATCTCAATTTTGTGTTCCGTGGAGAAAATAAAACTATCAATCATCACAATTACATTAAACTGATATATATCATATTTTTGAGTTTTATTTTTTATTACAACCGAAGTACCAGAGGTGGATATCAACTTAGACAGGAAGGCCTTCAAATTTTGTCTTGGACAAAGTGAGCTCTGAAGTTTTTGCCAGATTTGGTGGTTGAGAACCACTGCTTTAAGCATTTCTTTTTAATAAAAACAATCAATATACTTGTCATTTACATTACAAAAGAATATGATACATTTTTATAATCGACGACAACAGCATTGATATTCTAACCTACACAAGCCAACATCCAGATGTGATAAAACTGTTTTCAGGAAGCCAGTAACTGTGGAGAATATGAACAAGCATCATGAGAGAATTTAAATTCTAAACACCTTTGGAGGCTGAAAGTGCTGCTTCTCATCTTAATGACTTCATGCACTTTGTCACATTTCAGTTTTCCTGTTTGTTTTCCCTTTTTTAACATGGCTGTTTTGAATTTCCATAGGTTGTCTGTGCGGTGGGCACATTTGAGGTCCAGATTCGACAGTGGCTAAACCCTCAGGGCTTTCTACTGAGTGATCAGTGCTGTGACCCCCAGGCCAGTGGCGGGCAGCGCTGCTCATCAGGTGATCAGTGTGACACCTTCTTCAAGGCCTGTCTGAAGGAGTACCAGGCTCGGGTTGCACCAACCGGCACCTGTACATATGGCACTGGCAGCACACCTGTCCTGGGTGGTAACTCCCACACCTTACATCATCATGGAAACGAGGGAAGCGACAGCAGAAATGGACGAATTGCTATCCCATTTAAATACGCATGGCCAGTAAGTACATCTCTCATTTGCTTAGTGAACAGCGATGAGGTAAAAACATAATTTCTATATATCATTTGATGTAGAAACCTTTGACAAAGACTGCTTGGAAGACACTTGGATAAAGTGTTGGTTTTTCTGATCTGTTGTGCGTGGTTCAATATATCAGAACGATATTTTCTAAAGGGCAGCTGTCATGTCACCATTAAACTGTTTGGATTGCCAAGACCTCACCGCTGCTGCCCTTATCATGTCAGTTCTTGAAGGTAAACTGTGTAATTGACAAATATAACAGGTGGAAAATGACAAAAAAGACCACACACAAGTGTCCTGAACACATTCGCTCATCTGCCATTGGTTGAAAAATATATTAAATACATGAAAAATACACCACCCTCAGACTCCATTGGTTGAGCTAATGTGGGAAAATGGAAAAAACAAAAACAAAATTTAGGGGTATCACAAAAAATAAGGCTGAGCCAATGTTTATGACACTTCTGACAATGATTTGTTAGCACTAGAGCCACAGTATTCATACTTCTTTGAAATCAACTTAGAAATATCTTACCTAAAGTTGTCTCTACAAGTTAAAGAGATATCAAAAATGAAAGTTATGTCATCATTTACTCATGTCGTTCCAGAAGAATTTGTTCATCTTTTTTTAATGAATTCAGGAAGGTTTCTCTCCCTCCGCTGAAAGTCTGTTACACCAAAACATTGATGCTTCAAAAGTTTCTGAAGATGGTTAAATAAATCATTTTGAATCAAGCGGTTTAACCAGCCAAAATATTCATGCAAAACATAAACCTCTATATAAACTGAATCAATAATAAACTGAAGGCCTAAGAGTGTTCAGCATTCTCCAACAAATATGTTTCTGATTTTATAGACTGTTTTAAGTTGTAAAGTTGGCAGGATTTAACAAAATCCATTGTATGGCTTCAGCAGACATGTGTTATGATGCCAAGTGGGGCAAACAGTTCCTGAGCCCTGCCCAGCTCTACAGTGCCCCACAATCTTCCAATCTAAATCTGTGGTGAGAAATGGAACTGCAGCACACTGTAATTGAGAGCCATTGCTTATTTTCTCGTTACCTTACTTACGTAAACCTCGATCTAGATCAGTCTGCTTCAGCTAAGTCTACATCAGGTCAGTAACTAGTTGGCATGTTTGTTCTTCCTGTGTGGAGAAGTGTATCAAATTAATGAAAGTATAAATCATTTTTAATGTTAAAATGTGCTCATGTGAATAGCCTTTATATAGTTGTGTTTGTTTTATGTTTGAGAATAGACATGACTTTGTTTTCCTCACCGTAAAGGCTGATTTATACTTCTGCGTCGGACCTACGCCATAGCTTACGCATAGACGCACACCCATACGCCGTAGCCTGACGTGCACCTCCCCAAAAATCTAACAGCGCATCAATTCTACGCAGACCGCAAGCGCTGTGATTGGTCTGCAAGAACCCCTCCCTCCATATGTACTTGAGTTTTGTGTGTGTTTATGTGCACTTTAATATATTTTAATGTAACAACTTCTTATATAAAATAAAACAAAGCAAAGAACAAGTGTCTGATCATTTATTATACTACATAGCATTATACATCAGTAGTTGTCCACAACAAACAATGTTGATCTGCCGTGGTACAAGTCCTTGTGCAGATTGAAAGAATGCCATCATCTCCTGTTCCTTGTTGTCTCCTTTTTGTAGTTTTAAATAATGATTTAATGATTTGATATTTATTTGCCGCCGTCACGGCTATAATGCTTCTCCGACGAGCCATTTCTTCTTCGGCTTTTGCCGTGGTACTGTGGGTTACACCAGCAACATGCCCGTGGATACTGCTGACTAGCGGTTTGCATGTGTACTGCACGTTGACGCGGACAACGACGCAGAAGTATAAATGAAAACTGACACATAGCCTACGGCGTAAAGGCTACGGCGTAGGTCCGACGCAGAAGTATAAATCAGCCTTAATTCCTCCACAACTTGTAACAACATTCGTAAGCAATAAATATTAAGGGTTAGTTCACCCAAAAATGAAAATTCGGTCAGTCATTACTCACCCTCATATCGTTCCAAATCCCTCAGACCTTCGTTCATCTTCGGAACACAAATTAAGATATTTTGATGAAATCCAAGAGCTTTCTGACCTTTTTCTGAGGCACAGAAACTTAGTAAAGACATTGTTAAAATAGTCCATGTGACATCAGTGTTTCAACCTTAATTTTATGAAGCTACAAGAATACATTATCATGAAGCATGCGCCGTGATGGTGCTAAAATGGTGCTAGGGTGACACAGAGGAAAATAATTGTTTCATAAAGTCATTATTTTTTATTTTCTTTGCACACAAAAAGTAAAATTACGGTTGAGCCACTGATGTCACACGGACTATTTTGTCAATGTTCTTGGTACCTTTCTGGACCTTGAACGTGGTAGTACCCTTGCTGTCTATGGAGGGTCAGAAAGCTCTCGGATTTCATCAAAAATATCTTAATATGTGTTCTGAAGATGAAGAAAGTTCTTAAGGGGATTGGAACGACATGAGAGTGAGTAATTAATGACAGAATTTTCATTTTTGGGTGAACTATCCCTTTAAGTCTGTTCATCATACAGCATCATACAGTCTTCAGAAGACTTGGATTTTGGATTTTTATTTATTTATTTTTTACAATGTCTTTACAAACTTTTTGTAGCATCAAAGTTTTGGGGCAGAGAGACAGAAATCTCTCAGGTTTCATTAAAAGTATCTTTAGTTGTGCTTTCAAATTTGAGTTAGTAAATAACAGAATTTTTGTTTTTGGGTTAATTAAAAACAACACTGAAGCATTTGTTTTCCACTATCCACAAATTTGGATCACACCCAAATCGCATGCAGTGGTTTCCTTAAAGCTATATAAGCTTGCCTGCTATTTTATTAACTTGTTGATAGGGAAGTTTTCACTTAACCTTGATCTGACCTCAGTGGCATTATGCCGAGCATATGGAGGTAGTAATGCTGGCTGACTGTTGGCCAGACCGTGGACGTGCTGTGCCAGTGATCTTTACTGAACCTCGCTGTGAGTGCTGCGGTCAGTGGTTGGTTTTTTCCAGCATGGGTCTTTAAACTGATTACACACTTATTGATTAGAGCGGATAGATAGTGTGCATGTGTGAGAGAGAAAGAGAGAAAAAGATGAGGGTGAAAGATTGTAGCACAACTTTTAATTTTATCTACTGGTGTTGTGGTGGCTGAAGATAAAGACTGTCTTTTGTAACATAATGAGTATTGTTCTGGTCCTCGGATTTGATAAGCTGCATTCAGAGATACATGCTGATATTTTGTATAATGTCACTGGGACATTTCATTGCCTCTCTGCTTGTCTGTATTTGCCATACTAAAATTTTAACCAAACCATTTTCACTGATGGAGCAAAAATAAACAAATTACTTGGTCATATTTTGTCTGAATCAGTTACTCAATATTTGTCTTGTTTATTGAAGTGTCTCAAAAGCAGCATCACATTTGCAGTCCTGCTGTTGTGCTGAATATCAGCACGGCCAATGAAAATAGTTTGGTTACAATGTCACAAATACACAATTGGTTTTTGATCGGTTAAATCAAAGCTGAACATAATAATTTACAGCTTGTTTATCTTCTATTTGCATTTATCTCCTCTGTAGTAATTGTCTTGACTAGAAAATGTGTCTTTCTTTCTCTCCCATTGTGTTTCATCATTTTCTGGCTCTTTCTTTTGTGAAACATGTTTATTCTCTCTTATTTTCCAGACAAATTGACATCACTAGTTTTTATTTTCTGCAGTAATAGAGCAGATGCTATCACTACAAATAGACCATTAATCGTTGACTTAAAAGCAAATCTTTAATTGGACCACTGTGATTTAATACTGGTGTGGTTTTTTATGATACAATTTTTCAACTTCATACAAATTCAATGAAAACAGAAAAATAAAAGAGAGGTGCCCAAGGCCCAAGAAGGAAACCAACTGTATTTTTTGTCTTGTGGTTGAGATCATGAATGTCTTGTCACTATGCTAAGTCATCGCACATAATACCAATCTTATCATCAGAATCTGAAGGGAGCGGTTGGGGATATCAAACTCTTCGATGAGTCACAGAAACCCCCAATAAAAGAAAGATGAGGCTCATGACCCACATATCTCTCATGTAAAATATTACAGTATTCTCTTGCTGTAATTACTGTCTACCACAGTGCTGCATTACAACCAGCTTCAGGCCTCAGAATTCCTTCAAAATAACTTGCCGGCTGTAGGAGACTGATAGGCCAGTACAAGTCGTTTTTTTTTTTTTTGTTATTAACTGTTGAATGAATGATGAAGTTCTCTGAATCTTAGCATCCTAACTGAAATGGAACCTCGATGTTGAACGCTCTCTTGTACCAAATCTTTTCTATCATACATTTGCTTTACTTTTACATTCATTGATTTGGCACTATTATCCAAAGCGGCTTATACCACACGTATGCATACAGGTATACAGCATATTAACAAGCTAATGCACACATCAAAACTTTTAGAAATGCACAAATTCATGCAAATGACAGGCCAAAAAAAGTAGACTGCCAGCCAATGGCAGTGACGTCTGTTTCTTCTGTACAAACATGCATATAAGAATGCAAATACACAGTACACCCAAATATTGAGTACATACATTTTTTTTAATTGTTGAAGTATTTTTCATTAATAATTTGTTATTAAAAGAACTGTAAGTAACTGTATTTATAATCAATGTTTCTCATGCTTCATCCATCATCTTATCATTGAGCAATGTAAGAAAGGATATATGTGATATTTCCTTAGAATTAACTTTTTGGAATGGTTGGTGCTGCCCCTATGATGCAATAAAATGCTCCCTAATGGTGGCTCACTAGATTTTGGAACAAATCCTCTGTTTGTTTCCTTTAAAATGATTATTATTATCTGGAAGTTTTAGGATCTAATTGGCTGCTCATACAGTAGGTGGAGGATATACAGTAGTAATGAGGGTGAGAAAGGTGATGTTATTTTTGTAACTACATTAATTATAAATGTTAATAATGTTTTCAATAAAGCCCAAAGATAGCTGGAGCTTTGCTGGTGCAGGGGGAAATCATCTGATGCAGGCCAGCTGTCCTGGCTTGGAAGAACAGGTCTGAGAGCCTCCGGCAAATTGACCTCTGTGTAGTGGATTGGCACTAGGGATGTGCATTTTGCAGATGTGAAATGTTTTGAAATTTAGAAAAGTCACAATTTTCCCAACATTTACCAAACATTTACATTAACCAAGTTGATATTTCAATATTTTAATGAGACATTCACATGTTCGCAGTTCTTTCATGTTAGTTAATGATCACATGACCACACAGATGAAATATTTAATCTGTAATTAGTAAGTGTTTTATTTTGACAATGTAAAATGGAATAATAATAATAATTATTATTATTATTATTGTTGTTGTTTTTGTTATTATTATTATTATTATTATTATTAACACAGCAATTGATTTCTGTTGTAAATTTAGTACTGTTAAAATGAAAAAGAATTTTTGATAATTATAATAATTTCATTTACACTACATTCATACCCTTGAGCTTTCAACAGAAGACAGCAGAATACTGCTCAAATGCTGTAAACTTCTGTCTACAAAAATGTTGGAAATTATATTAATGTGTAAATAAAGTTAACCTTGCGCATGGTGCATTCCCAAATGCACATAAAACTCATAAAAATGCACGTAAAAGCCCAAGCAGAGATCCTGCATTAACTGTAAACTGAGCCACTCTGATATTGTAAATAAAACAGATCTTACTGCGATTATCACACAACCCCATTTATTTATTTTTAGTTTTTGAGTACATGCGATGTATAAATGCATGTATTAAAGTGTGAGTGTATATGAGTATGTCGGGCTATTTAAACTGTGAGTGTGAGAAAATTCTGGAGGAAAACGGCTGTCTGGATCAGTTTCAGGGCAGGGCTGAAGTGTGAGGGAGAGGGAGTGAATGGATTCTGTGGGCATCAAGGGAGGGAAAGAACCGTATTATCTGTCCATCTTTGTGTGGTGGTTCAGGTGGAAGCAGGGAGGGAGGGGGGTCTCAGGATCCCACAGCCTCAGGTGAGGAGACAAACAGGTGAGCGCAGGTATTATGAGGAAAGGTGAGCCGTTCTCTCTGGCTTTCTTCCCTTATCTTTTCCTCCGCTGGCTTTCTGATCATCCCAGCCTCTCGGTTCACGCTGTAAGTGTCGGTTCCTGAGTGATGACCCACACAGTGTGTTTCACCGTTTAACTGTGTTGTCATACTGTAACGCATTGTGGCTCCTCCATTGTTTAGTGTTTCCTGATTAATGGTGTCATGATTGAAGCTGTTGGCCTTCATGTGGTCCCACAGTAAATGAGATCATCACTCTCCCTTTCTTCCGCTGTGACAAGAAAAGAAGAGATGAGGGCGTCGATGATCAGGATGAATGGATATGGAGAGGAAGTGGATGTGTGGGAACTCTAGGTTGTGGGGTTTGGGAATGATCGTTTTTAGTTGATGGCTTTAGTGGCGATGTTATTACCTCCATCTAACGCCACAAACGCTGGGGTGTGTACAAGGCAGAGGGTTAGATGATCTGAAACTAGAGGTGAATTGGAGTTTTGCAGGTGATTGCAGCTCAGAAATTTGAATAATCATCATCTGAATACAAAGCAAGCCAATCGAATAACATGCAGGGTGGGAAATATGACCAAAATTATAATTTATAAGTAATATATTTGACATATAAACACATTTGTACAATATTTTGTCCAAATCTGTTTTCAATTGACACCAGTAAAGGATATAATCATAGAGAACTGTTTTGTGCATCCTTAACTCAAGCAGCATTGTATGAAATGTCTAAAATAAGCACAGTTTGGGCTTTTCAGTTCTGGTTGTGATTTTGAGCTCACACTAGGAAAAGACTGTAATAATACAGCCCAATATACTGTGTTAATATTAAGGAATTTTCCATATTAGTTTTTAATACCTGTATTTTGAATTATGTATTGCATTGTAATGTGTTTTAGGGTTGAAGGAAATGTCCTTAAACCGAACAATTCAATTAAATTCAATTCAAGTTTATTTGTATAGCACTTTTCACGATACAAATCGTTGCAAAGCAACTTTACAACAAATTCAGTTTCTACAATATTTAGTGGTAGCTTATCAGTGGTGACTGTCAGTTAATGTACATATGGCAGAAATGTACGGAAAAATAAATTAAAGACGTAATCAATTAAAGATGTAATCAAACAGACGATGAACACTGTCTTTGGTGGCTGGAACAATAGTTCTGCCCGGACGATAACGAACAGAACAGAAAAGGACATTATACATTTTTCTACTATTTTTTTTTCTCCTTACAGTGCAGTAGTTGTGTGTTTAATTTCCTGCAGGTTGCTGAATTTAAGTGAGTGTGATAACCAAGTCCTGAAGGTTATCTGATGAAGATTGGATTCATGCCTCTGAGATATTTAAAGTCATTTATCACTGTCCCAGCAATACTCTGGGTGTCTGTGTTCACTCGCAGCAGTTTTTGGAGGTTCTGCTTTTTAAAGACTGGGTTGTAGTTAATCTACATCATTACTTGATTGAACTTTTTTTTTATCATTATTATAACAGTTTCCCAATAGTAGCCTGAGGTCACACACGTTGTTCCCTACTGGCCCTGCACCTCATTAATCACCCACACCTGAGATCAAACCTCAGAGCAGATTTGATTAGAGGCCCACAGCCTTTATTAACTAGGATACTAATATTAGTAATGTGGCATTTAGCTGACACTTTTCTTTTGCTTATTACAGGGAAAGTTCCTCAGGGTCACCTAGGGTTAAGTGAATGGCTGAATGAATGAGTCTCACAGAAACATGTCTGGGTCATAATTTCATCCAAAAATCAAAAGGAAAGAATAATAAATTATATTATGCATAGACAATGAAGCCTCCTTTCATGACAGTTCTCAGTATCACCAATGATAGTAGTCAATAGATTTTTATCCTGTTTGGACATAATGATTTGTCAATGTATCTGTATAAATTAATGCCAAAATAACAAATACTGATGTATAAATATGTATGTATTCATATTAGTGCTGTCAAACGATTAATCGTGATTAATCTAATCCAAAATAAGAGTTTTTGTTTATATAATATATGTGTGTGTACTGTGTATATTTATTATGTATATATAAAGACACACACATACAGCATATAATTTGAAAATATTTACATGTATTTACATGTATATATTTATAGTCATATAAATTATATCATATATAAATATATTTAATATATAAACGTAACATATTTTTCTTAAATATGTACATGCATGTTTGGGGACAGTGTTTTATAAAGATATTAATACTTTAATTCAGCAATTAAATCAGAAGTGACATTTATACTGTAATGTTAGAAAAGATTTCTATTTCAAATAGATGCTGTTCTTCTGAATGTTATATTCAAAGAAACCTGAAAAAAACATATCATGGTTTTCACAAAAATATTAAGCAGCGCAACTGTTTTCAGCACTGATAGTAATAATAAAATGTTTTTTTAATACCAAATTAGCATATTAAAATCATTGTTGAAGATTCATATCACACTTAAAGTGTTAGTTCACCCAAAAATGAAAATTAGCCCACAAATTACTCACCCTCAAGTCATCCTAGGTGTATATCACTTTCTTCTTTCAGACGAATCCAGTCGGAGTTATTTTAAAAATTGTCTATGATCTTTCAAGCTCTTTAATGCCACTCAGCGGGTGTTGCAAGCATCAGTCCAAAATAAATTTTAATGGATCAGTCCTAAAAAGCACCCAACCAATAAAAAGAAGTGTCTCACACGGCTCCGGGGGGTGAACAAAGGCCTCCTGTAGTGAAGGAAGCAGCTCCAGGCTGATGACGTATGAGTTCAGTATTGCTCATGCGCCGGTGAGTCTCGTGAAAACCAACGTTTGTTAACTGGAGCAAAGGAAGCAGTTTCCTTACTTTAGCAAAAGGAAAACCAGTCTCCTCTGGGCTTATATCGAAATCCTCCGACATTCTTCTTTACAAATCCTCGTTTTGTATTTCTAATAAGTGACTGGTGTTTTGTTGTGATCTCTCCCCTGCGCTTCCGCGTGCGTCACTTCTGAGCGGCACATGCGCAAAGCTGACCTCATACGTCATCCGCCCGGAGCTGCTTCCGTGTAGGACTGTTGGCGCAAGCTACATTAAAGTGATTATTACGTTTTGAATATGGATATTTTTTTTACAAAAATGCATCAATTCACTACAGGAGGCCTTTGTTCACCCCCCGGAGCCGTGTGAGACACTTTTTTTTATGGATGGGCGCTTTTTATTTAACGTCTTTTGGACTGATGCATGCAACACGCGCTGAGTGGCATTAAACAGCTTGAAAGATCAAAGACAATTTTTAATATAACTCCGACTGGATTCGTCTGAAAGAAGAAAGTCATATACACCTAGGATGACTTGAGGGTGAGTAATTTGTGGGCTAATTTTCATTTTTGGGTGAACTAACCCTTTAAGACTAGAATAATGGCTGCTGAAAATATATTATAAAAATATTCAAATAAAAAATATTTTAATTTTAAATTGTTAATAATATTTCACAAAATTACCATTTTTACTGTATTTTTGATCAAATAAATGCAGCCTTGGTGAGCATAAGAGACTTCTTTCAGTAATGAATCTTGCTGACCCCATACCATACGGTAGTGTATAATCAATTTAAATAATATATAAAATATTATGCTAATGCTAATTAGGCTTCAGTTAAGCTTCTTTATGCAAAATATACTTCTTTATTTCAACCACCCAAAAATATTTTTACAGTCTTTGTAAGATTCACACAATGTTAGCTCATGCATTCCTTGCAGGGTTTTAACCTTTAATCTTTCACTTTCCAGTTCAGATCTTCAACCACAAAGCTACACCGCCACAAAATCACCACCACCATTTTAAATTCTTCCCTCAATTCCTCTTCCATTAAACCTGTAATCCTGAGCTTTAACATGGGCAATCGAATGTACCTGAAGGGGATATGGCTGGCTAAATGGAGTGGGCATGTCCAGACATGATCCCTGCCTGGGCTTATGAGTCCCATCCATCAATTAAAATGTAAAAAACAATTTATCCATAACTCTATGTCAATTCCAAAGAGCAAATTCAGAAGATTGAATCTGAATGAAAGAAAATCCATCCATAGGTTTCTGTGGAAATGTTTCAGTCACAGTTCATCAGAAGAAAATATATTAAAATTGGTCCTGAAATAATGGCTCTGTGAGCTGTGAGAGTATATAGAGGCTGTGTTGATGTGGTTTCATAGTCAAAACAGTTATTAATATAGCTGGTGTGTTTACTTTGGCTAATGTTGACAAAAGTTGACTTCATACTAGTTAAATTAATGCCAGCATTCTCTTAGAGTAGGTCACGGTTTACAGACATGCTGTCGTAAGCAGGAAAAGCACACCCATGAGCCGACGAAATTGCGTCTTGTAAATTTCCATCTAAACAGTGCTTAAATATCTGTATCATGTGTAATATGATGTATGCGCTCTGTTTTTTGATTATTTATGTGTGTGTGTGTGTGTGTGTGTGTGTGTGTGTGTGTGTGAGAGAGAGTGTCTGTCCTCCTCATGTCTGGGCCTGCTATTAGTATGTGTGTGTTAATATGTGTGTGTGTGTGTGTGTGTGTGTGTGTGAGAGAGAGAGTATGAGAGAGTGTGTCTCCAGGGCGAGCTGAAAATTGATCTCCTTCTATTATGTCATGTTGTATTTTGGAGAGTTTCAGTACTTAGTTACCTGGACATTCCTGCTGCCTGGGAACCAGAGAAACTCATTTACTACAGGGACACAGAGAGAGAGACTTCTGTCTTTCTTTCTCGCTGTTAACTCTTAAGACCGCATACCTGTGCAGTCACGCAGATAGACTAATGTATACCGTGCAATTGTTTCAAGACCATTTTGTCTTTCTGTGATGTGCTGGCTTTTTTATTTTATCGTACATCTGTATGCAGACTCACAGTGGCTGAAAACACCTGTAAAGACAGCAGTCACGTACAAACACAAGCTTTGACTCATCGACACGCCATGTTAATTCCATTAACATTCATTCGCGTGCGTGCTGAAGATAAGATCCTAGCCTTGGGACAGTAGAGTTGGGGGACACTGGGACATTGTGCTCTCATTTGTGTGCAAATTGGATTGAAGTGGGAGTTTGCATAAAGGAAGAGGTCCTTGTCTTGTTCTCTTCTCACCTTCAATCAAAATGGGACACAATTTAACTGTATATGTGTAAAGTTTTGGGAGTGATAACCGCTTTTGAATTGACCATTTTTTAAATCCTCTCAATTTTGTGTGAGCACTCAATATTGGAGTCACTCCAGAATTGCAATGGTCATAACCGCATCAACATTTATCCACCTTGTAGCTGTAAACTATGAATATAAGACCTATTCGGACGGGACTAGTTTTCCGGGGGTCGTTAGAAAAATTTGTGTTTCATAGACTTAACTGGTGATTTTAATCCTGTCCGAATCTGCCACGTCTATTTTTCTCACACAATCTCTGTATTCTAGAGCAAATTACCTACTGGTTTTCAGCAAATTCAGTGATCCTCTGAGAAAACTAATCTCGTATGAATGTAAATGTCTGTGATTGCCGACAATATTTTTTTCATAACGTGTTTCCTTGTGTGTTTTGGCCGACGTGAACTACCGTAGACGCTCTTACTACCGCACACATTTTTGATACGTTTGCCTCCAAGCAAAGAAATAAAAAAAAAAAAAAAAAAAAAAAAAAAAAAAGTAGAGGGCAAAACAGTCACTTTCACCATGAAAAAATACACTTTGCATTGGTTAACTCGTCTGTCCTACAAAGGAAAAATTATGGTCTAAATCCCAAAGTGCGCTTCCAAGTTTAGACCAGCCCAGGACACCAAATTGTTAAGACTGGCTACTGTAATATCAGTGTCAGGTAAGATTACTCACCTTCATTTCTGCATTCAATTAGGCCTACATAATGTTTTAATTACATATGTACCTTTACGAAAATTAAACATAGTTTTACTACAAATAAATAATAAACTAAAGTAACCACAAATTAACCATGGTTTTGCTATACTAGCCATAGCTTAATAATGGTAATTGTAGTAAAGCTGTGGTTATACTAATGGCAATTAATTCGAATGACTATACGCAATGCACGCCACGCATACAGAGTGCGTGATCTCTGCAATGCCCAGATGTACAAAACAGACCCTCCCACCTCTGTAGTAAACATGATAGTCCCATCTGAATTGATACATGAAAATCGCAGACATCAAGTGATAAGAATCAAAACTCAAATGTAGTTTAGAAAATTAGTCGCGTCCGAATAGGGCTAACGATGAAAATTATGAAAACTAATGAAATGAAGCACTCGTAAAAGGACTGACATCAAAATTTTGCTGTTTGAGAAACCCTCCAAAGATGTTATTTTTCTACTATCCAGTAACAAATTTTGATACAAATTTTAAAATTAAGAAATTAAAGGGGTCATATGATGCGATTTCAAGTTTTCCTTTCTCTTTGGAGTGTTACAAGCTGTTTGTGAATAGATAAGATCCCTAAAGTTGCAAAGACTAAAGTCTCAAACCTAAATATTCTTTATAAAAGTTAAGACTCGTACACGCCCTCCTAAAATGCCTCGTTTAAACTCGCCCCCACATGTCTACGCCACTGTGTGGGAAGATTTGCATAACACCGCCCAAATGTTCACGCAAAGAAAGAAGGCGTAACTTTGATTCTCGCTGTAGTATTGTTGCCACCGCCATGTCGTGGAGACGCTGTGTGTTTCGTTGTGAAAGCAAAACTACTTTGTTTGGCCTTCTAAAAGAGGACACAACTAGAAATCAGTGGTTAAGTTGTATTTACAA
>NW_015557074.1:483413-483773 GCF_001515605.1 Sinocyclocheilus anshuiensis
CATTACACGAAATACACAAAATAATGTTCTTTTTTAGCAACGTCATATGACCCCTTTAATAAACCAAATGCAAACTAATATGATGTATTCAATAGCTCATATTTAAAAAGAATACTGGTAGCAAATGAGTCACACTCACAAAGATAGATGTAGAATAACAAAAATGAATAAAAACTGTTGATAACCACGAATGAAAATATAATATTTAACCAAAGTAAGATTGCTTAAAATAAGATCTTTTTTTTAAATATATATATATGTATATATATATACAGTGTATATATATATATATATACACATTTTTTTTTTTAAATAAGATGTTTGTTTAAAAAAAAAAAAAAAAAGAGTCTCACCTGGTGC
>NW_015557074.1:484037-489423 GCF_001515605.1 Sinocyclocheilus anshuiensis
TCTTTTTTTTAAATATATATATATGTATAGATATATACAGTGTATATATATATATATATACACATTTTTTTTTTTAAATAAGATGTTTGTTTAAAAAAAAAAAAAAAAAGAGTCTCACATGCTGCATTTACAAAGAACTATGGGGTTGATCGAAAAAAGAGTGAAAGACTGTAAAGCGAGTCCTGAAAGCTCAGGCAGAAAGATTGTAGACCTTAAAAATGTAGGATATAAGAACAGGGAACAGGTTACAGGGGCACTGGTAAGATTAAGGAAACGTGCAGATAAAACATTTAGACTGTCACTTCACTGGCTCACTGATTTGATAAATGCTATGATCATTTAATGCTCTGCTCTATTCTTCTTGTTATTCTTCTGTATTTTTTTATTCACCCTTTCGCTCTATTCCCTGGCCTCATGATTTTGTCCTTTTCCAAAAGTCACTCATCCATAACGTTCCTCCCACGTTCATTCTCTCTCTCTCTCTCTTTTCATCTACTCACTCTTGGGTGCTGCCTTGTTAGCTGGACTGTGCTCTCTTGTCTTATCTACTCCAGAGTCCAGACCCACAATTCCTTGTTCTTTATCAGACTGTCTGCTGTCTAATGCCGAGACAATTACATATTAAAGAGCTGGGAGTCAGACACAGGTTTGAGTCGGTGGAATTACTCTCAGTTTACTCTGACTGGCAGGTTACTTTAATTGGCTACTCTCATTTAAACAAGCCTAGTCATTTCTTCCTGTCATTTCATCGCTCGTCTCCATTTATCCTTTTCGAACCCCTCCCTCTATCGTTAATTTAAACTCAGTTTCTTTTTTCAATTCAAGTGTTTTCCATTTCTCCCTCAGCTCCTGAAATACAGGTTTTGTTGTCCTGCATAATGAACTCATGCACTGAGGGCTGTTATTTCCACACTTAATGGGGCAGGTCATTGTGATGTCCTGTGGTTCTGATTGGTAGTGACTGTTTTTTTCTTCAGTGGCTCTTTCATTTGTTCACCGGTCCTTAAGGCTCCTTCAGAGAAATGAAAGAGATGCTGAGTGCAGATGACAAGCATGAGCACAATCAGTCTCACAGGACACAGCATTGCAGGCATGTGTACTCTGCTCTTGTGCTCTGATGATTGATATATTTTTATGTAAATATATTTTGTAAATACAGCTCCTCTCATTTAAGTTAAAGGGATGAATTTACACTCAAGCAGTAGCTCTGTTCCAAAGCTTGTCTTCTAAAGGCCAGTTTACACTGCATCGACACACACCGACTGGCTGGTAAGGTTTTGTCGGATCAGTGTGTTACCACATCGGCATCTGCCGTTTTCATGTTCGATTGCCATTTGTTGGGTAGTGGAATGTCTAAGAAGCGATACTATAGATACTATAATCTGGAGATTTTCACATTGGTCTGAATTAGCCTTAAAGGTTAGTTTCCAACTAACCTTTAAGACAACATCTCTACAATCATAAAAGCTCATAAGTGAATCATTTCGAATGCTCTACATGGACAGCAACTTAGTGTATATTTAGTGCTGTGCACAGGACTTTCAATTAATTCCAGTAGAGTTTAACATTAGCCTGTTGCTAAGCTAACAGCTCAATAGTGTAAAAATAAAAGATGCAGGCAGATATTGGGTAAAATAATCCATTTTATATTACATTATAACTATATTTTAATGAACATTTTCAGCACTGAAAGAAAATAAAGCCCAGGTTTAGTCAGTTTATCTGGCATCTTGGATTTTTTACTGAACTCGTCCAGAGTCCCTTTCTGGGAAAGTCAGTTCACTCACAGCCATATTTGCAATGACCTTCGTGCAGCTCTTTCAGGCATGCAAGACCAACCCCTAACTACCTCAATTAAATATTGAAATATCAAAAACTGCTTTTAATATAATATATTTCAAGTAAACAAATACATTTCAAGTAAATCTAACATGAACTGTCCCATAAATGTTTGTTTCTTTTGCTCAAATTTTGTTAAAAGTGTATTAGGAAGGTAGCGCACATTCAGTCCAATGCGTGTATCTCAGAACACTGACTGTTTGAATTGGAAATGGTCCTTTTAGCGGTAAAAGCAATGATGCGATGAATTAATTAATTGGCGACTGTCTCTTTTACTTAAAAGTTGGGACTTATTCCACCATATTGTGCCTTGTACTTCCCCCATGATATATATGCAGGGCATTATGAGATATAAAAGCGACGCTGCCTTATAATTTGGCTAAATTGTCTTCATGTTGTAAGCAAGCCTGTGATGCCTTAAAATGTTGTCTTCATATGTAGTTCAGTAGATTTTTGAACAGAGCAACACATGCTAACCATGCTTTTTATGTGACCATGCCAGACGGGGAAATTTCCTGTGAAAGACAACAGGGACCGTCCGCCCTGCCTTGGGCCCTGACGGGGAATGACTCGAGGAGGCCTGTTGTTTTTAGTGCTCAGAAATCACATACCTTTGTCACATACTCAAGCCAATTAACCCCAAAAGAATTTGTCTTTGAGAGACAGGGGACATGATGTGACGGTGGGACAAAAGGGATAGAGAAAGTAGGAGAGGGAGGCTGCTGATAATCATGCCTGGGATGAAAGAAAAACCGAGAGAGAGAGAGAAATAAGGAGGCAGGAGGGTAGGGGTCAGGGTTTCAGTATAGATGCCATCATGTGTTTTGCATTCTAATGTGTAATATGTGCTTACATGCTTTTATAAACCCCTGTACCACTTCAGTGTCTGGCTGAGTGGTGGCAGAGAAAGTAAGAGTTGGAGGAGTTCAACCAAAAAATGTTATGTGAGAAGCCAATTATTTGACAATGTTTGTTTACTCCAGAACATACAAGTATATTAAGTGGACTTGATTCATTTTTAGTGTGAAATATGTTGTTGAAATGTTATCTGGACCAGTGCTGTTAAACTATTAAAAATAGTTTAAAATAAAATAAAATAAAAGCTGAAAATATAAATATTAGATGAAAAACATACATTTAAACAAAAATTAGAAAGGCAACTAACTGATTTAAAACATGAATAAATACTGTAATAGCATTTAAATAACAGTTAAATAATAAACCTTTGAGGAACTTGTTTTGGAGACATTGATGTTTCGCCATTGATGTTTTTTTCTAATTATCATTCCTATTTTTTTCTAAAATGATCATACTCATTATGATCATTATGATTTAAATATCATGTTAATTAAGAGACCTTTAATTTGATTTGTACTTAAAAAAAAATGAATTAACAAGACTACAGTAATAAATAAGTGTACTGAAAAAAAAAGCTAAAAGGCAATTTTTTGGGGGGATACAACTATATGTATTAGGAATAGTGTAAATTTTATATGTATTTTGGAGCATGTACGTATTATGTATAGATTATTTCTTTTATATTTTTAGGGTGACAATAGATGCAAAATTCTAATTCTGGCACATTGTACATTTATGTATTATTTATGTGCATTGTCCCTGTCTAATAAACCTGAAAATAAATAAATCAATTAAAATGTTGATTGGCAATAAAAATGCTGTTTTATAAAATGTAAACTAAAATCTTTATTTTTAATACAAAATAAAGTTGCATATTCATATAATTTGTAAGCTTCCCATGTTTAGTTTTGCATGTAAGTAATTTTTGTTTCTTTGTCAGTGCTGCTGTATGTGTATGAATATTCAAGTAAATGCCCGTGGGCCGCACTGCGGCCAAATGCCAAACCGCCTAAAGGCTTTCAGAAACCATACATCCTTCACAAAGAGAAAAACAAGAAGACAGAAGAAGTAGGATGAGGGACAGCAGAGAATGCTAAACAGTTTTAAAACAAGTAAATAGTTTGGAGGTGAAGCAATGAAAAAATACCCTGCACTAGATTTGGAGATGAGCGTCCATGTTTTGTAGACAGAATTCATACAGGAGATTACATAGTGTTCCTAGAGCACACAAACAACAGAGCGGACCCTTGTCTCTCTCTCTCTCTCTGAGGTCACTGGGGGTAAAGTAAAGAGATAATTAATGTAGCTGTTCTAATTTAGTCTCTTCCTCTCTAAAAACCCTCTGCAGCTCTGCTGGTAACACCTTAGTGGATGCTATGGCTTCCATGGCAACACCTGCTCTCTGCAGGTGTGTGAGAGCGGGAGAGGATTGGATGAGTGTAGTTATTATGGGCTTGGATAAATGTGTGTGTGTCTGTGTGTGAACGTGCATAATTACTATATTGATGTTTTAAGAGACTGGTTTTCCTCATTGGACAAAGTGTAGGCCTGCATCCATGATTCATTTGTCCTTGTTACAACAGGGACATGATGTGATTTTGTATCTCACAGTAGAAGCAAATAATGAATACAGTATATAATGTTTAATATAATTTAATGTTTAATATTTAAAGTGTCTTTTGCCCACCCAAGCTGCATTTATATGCTTAAAAATATAAAATATAATAAAAATATAGTAAAAACAGTAATGTTGTGAAGTATTACAATTTAAGTGTTTTCTATTTTAATATATTTTAAAATGTAGGTTATTCCTGTGATGGCAAAGCTAGTCTTCAGTGTCACATGATCCTTCAGAAATCATTCTATTTGCTGATTTGGTGCTGAAGAAAATGTTTCTAAAGAAACAAAAAAATTGAAATCCATTGTGCTACTTAATATTTGTAATATAAGTGCGCTTGTAATATAAGTGTGCTTGTACTATCTTTCATTGAAATGCCGCTTGGTTTGATATTTATTATGAGTCCAGATACTTTTTGTGGCTATTGTAAGTCTCTAATGTCACTGTACTTAGTTATCTTATGCATGTACTATATAAAGCGAACACACATTTTACAGTTTGTACAAGGGACAAAGTATAGCAACTATGGTATGTTTACTGGGGTTTTATTGGGGGAAAATGGGTGCTAGAGAAGCATGCTGGAGGGTTATGTCAAAACAGCATGTAAGAATAGTGAGTCAGTGATAGAGAGAGACAGAGAGAGGGAAATACCTCTCAGAGGGCTGGGAGTTCTTCCTGTTGGAATGAGCTCTGTTTGTACAGGCTGTCTCAGTCGGGATATCCTCGTGTACCCCCATCTGTGGGACACCATTTGAGTTTTGCAAATCATTAGTCCTTTTCTTTTCATAACTTTTTTTTCCCATATGGTCTGTGTGTATTTCATAACTTTTAAAGTGCTCCATAAGCATTGCAATTTACAGTGGGGTCCAAAACACTGAGACCACATTGAAAAATCTATTCAGAGCTGCTGTCATTGAAGTAAGTAAAATATACAAACATTATACTAAGACATTCTGACATTGATATTCATTTTTCAATTAAATGTATTTTTCAAACTGTTATGCTGAAACTTACAGTGGGTACGGAAAGTATTCAGACCCCCTTAAATTTTTCACTCTTTGTTATATTGCA
>NW_015557074.1:490014-491156 GCF_001515605.1 Sinocyclocheilus anshuiensis
GAGTTTCACAATTTGAGTTGAATTACTGAAATAAATTAACTTTTCCACGACATTCTAATTTATTGAGATGCACCTGTATAACGATAAAGGCACAGAGAAACGTTATCATTGGAATCACTTTCAGAATGATTTTTTTGCAGCTGATGAACGATAAAAATATTGACAACCAATCAGAATCAATCCTGATGTCACGAGCTTGAGAATTTAAAGAGGTAGATGAGCATGCGCTGAGAATAAACAGAC
The DNA here is from genome assembly GCF_001515605.1 of Sinocyclocheilus anshuiensis. Taxonomy (NCBI): domain Eukaryota; kingdom Metazoa; phylum Chordata; class Actinopteri; order Cypriniformes; family Cyprinidae; genus Sinocyclocheilus; species Sinocyclocheilus anshuiensis. The sequence continues at coordinate 490,258 of NW_015557074.1, forward strand.
GATATCGTCCGCTGGTGTGGACACTAATAGTTATCTTTATAGTTATCGTTCTTGGCGTGAATGGGCCTTAAAGGAACACTCCACTATTTTTGAAAATAGGCTCATTTTCCAAATCCCCTAGAGTTAAACAGTTGAGTTTTACCGTTTTCGAATCCATTCAGCCGATCTCCGGGTCTGGAGGTAGCACTTTTAGCTGTAGCTTAGGAAAAATATAGAAACTAATTTGGTCATTTTTGAGCGAGATGCTAACGGTCTAATCAGATTCAATGATCTATGCTAAGCTACAGCTAAAAGTGCTACCGCCAGACCCGGAGATCGGCTGAATGGATTCGAAAACGGTAAAACTCAACTGTTTAACTCTAGGGGATTTGGAATATGAGCCTATTTTCAAAAATAGTGGAGTGTTCCTTTAAGAGAGTATAGTAAGAAATAAGTAGGGGTGTGCGATGCTACAGCACACATTCTGTCAGTTGCAGTTCTTCTGCCAATTCCGTCTCAATATACTGTACAACGCGACATACATTCACATCAAAAAATTCACATTAATTCAGCGGTGGAGTTACACTCATGGGACACTGCACTTTGCAATCACAAAAGTACATTATTTGCATGTGCTTTAAAGCCTTGCAGATTAAACATTTCATTTGTGTGCTGTTCTGATATGCACTTTTTCCGAGCGCGTACACCTGAAGCACACACACACTAAAAAGCCTGTCAAACAGTGCCTGATTACTGGACTAAGTTATCTTTCGCATCTGATTGAGCTAATACTGTCAAAAACACACAAGGTTTACATAAACACATGGCGGCCTTGAGTGAGCGCAGGCCGGTGGGCTGGAGTGAACGGCGGCCGGCGGATTCGACGAAGGAGCGGCCGGCGGGCTTGCGGCAATCACCGG